>NW_028113095.1:95000-115000 GCF_964234715.1 Podarcis melisellensis | reverse complement strand
GGTTAGGATGAATGAACACCGCAAGAACAATCCAAGATAAGGGTTAGTGTTAGGTTTAGGGTTAGGGTTAGGGTTAGCGTTAGGGTTAGGGTTAGGGTTAGGGTTAGGATGAATGAACACCGCAAGAACAATCCAAGATTAGGGTTAGGGTTAGGGTTAGGGTTAGGGTTAGGGTTAGGGTTAGGGTTAGGGTTAGGGTTAGCATGAATGAACACTACAAAACAATCCAAGATTAGGGTTAGGGTTAGGGTTAGGGTTAGGGTTAGGGTTAGGGTGAATGAACACCGCAAGAACAATCCAAGATTAGGGTTAGGGTTAGGGTTAGGGTTAGGGTTAGGGTTAGGGTTAGGGTTAGGGTTAGGGTTAGGGTTAGGGTTAGGGTTAGGGTTAGGATGAATGAACACCACAAGAACAATCCAAGATTAGGGTTAGGGTTAGGGTTAGGGTTAGGGTTAGGGTTAGGGTTAGGGTTAGGGTTAGGGTTAGGGTTAGGGTTAGGGCTAGGGTTAGGGTTAGGGTTAGGATGAATGAACACCACAAGAACAATCCAAGATTAGGGTTAGGGTGAGGGTTAGGGTTAGGGTTAGGGTTAGGGTGAATGAACACCGCAAGAACAATCCAAGAATAGGGTTAGGGTTAGGGTTAGGGTTAGGGTTAGGGTTAGGGTTAGGGTTAGGGTTAGGGTTAGGATTAGGGTTAGGGTTAGGGTTAGGGTTAGGGTTAGGGTTAGGGTTAGGGTGAATGAACACCGCAAGAACAATCCAAGAATAGGGTTAGGGTTAGGGTTAGGGTTAGGGTTAGGGTTAGGGTTAGGGTTAGGGTTAGGGTTTGGGTTTGGGTTTGGGTTAGGATGAATGAACACCACAAGAACAATCCAAGATTAGGGTTAGGGTTAGGGTTAGGGTTAGGGTTAGGGTTAGGGTTAGGGTTAGGGTTAGGGTTATAGTTAGGGTTAATTTTAGGGTTAGGGTTAGGGTTAGGGTTAGGGTTAGGGTGAATGAACACCGCAAGAACAATCCAGGAATAGGGTTAGGGTTAGGGTTAGGGTTAGGGTTAGGGTTAGGATGAATGAACACCGCAAGAACAATCCAAGATAAGGTTTAGTGTTCGTGTTAGTGTTAGGGTTAGGGTTAGGGTTAGGGTTAGGATGAATGAACACCGCAAGAACAATCCAAGATTAGGGTTAGGGTTAGGGTTAGGGTTAGGGTTAGGGTTAGGGTTAGGGTTAGGATGAATGAACACTACAAGAACAATCCAAGATTAGGGTTAGGGTTAGGGTTAGGGTTAGGGTTAGGGTTAGGGTTAGGGTTAGGGTTAGGGTTAGGGTTAGGGTGAATGAACACCGCAAGAACAATCCAAGAATAGCGTTAGGGTTAGGGTTAGGGTTAGGGTTAGGGTTAGGGTTAGGGTTAGGGTTAGGGTTAGGGTTAGGGTTAGGGTTAGAGTGAATGAACACTGGAAGAACAATCCAAGAATAGGGTTAGGGTTAGGGTTAGGGTTAGGGTTAGGGTTAGGGTTAGGGTTAGGGTTAGGGTTAGGGTTAGGGTTAGGGTTAGGGTTAGGGTTAGAGTTAGGGTTAGGGTTAGGTTTAGGATGAATGAACACCGCAAGAACAAGCCAAGATTAGGGTTAGGGTTAGGGTTAGGGTTAGGGTTAGGGTTAGGGTTAGGATGAATGAACACTACAAGAACAATCCAAGATTAGGGTTAGGGTTAGGGTTAGGGTTAGGGTTAGGGTTACGGTTTGGGTTAGGGTGAATGAACACCGCAAGAACAATCCAAGATTAGGGTTAGGGTTAGGGTTAGGGTTAGGGTTAGGGTTAGGGTTAGGGTTAGGGTTAGGGTGAATGAACACCGCAAGAACAATCCAAGAATAGGGTTAGGGTTAGGGTTAGGGTTAGGGTTAGGGTTAGGGTTAGGGTTAGGGTGAATGAACACCGCAAGAACAATCCAAGATTAGGGTTAGGGTTAGGGTTAGGGTTAGGGTTAGGGTTAGGGTTAGGGTTAGGGTTAGGGTTAGTTTTAGGGTTAGGGTTAGGGTTAGGGTTAGGGTTAGGATGAATGAACACCGCAAGAACAATCCAAGATAAGGGTTAGTGTTAGGTTTAGGGTTAGGGTAAGGGTTAGCGTTAGGGTTAGGGTTAGGGTTAGGGTTAGGATGAATGAACACCGCAAGAACAATCCAAGATTAGGGTTAGGGTTAGGGTTAGGGTTAGGGTTAGTGTTAGGGTTAGCATGAATGAACACTAGAAGAACAATCCAAGATTAGGGTTAGGGTTAGGGTTAGGGTTAGGGTTAGGGTGAATGAACACCGCAAGAACAATCCAAGATTAGGGTTAGGGTTAGGGTTAGGGTTAGGGTTAGGGTTAGGGTTAGGGTTAGGGTTAGGGTTAGGGTTAGGGTTAGGGTTAGGGTTAGGGTTAGGGTTAGGGTTAGGGTTAGGATGAATGAACACCACAAGAACAATCCAAGATTAGGGTTAGGGTTAGGGTTAGGGTTAGGGTTAGGGTTAGGATGAATGAACACCACAAGAACAATCCAAGATTAGGGTTAGGGTGAGGGTTAGGGTTAGGGTTAGGGTTAGGGTGAATGAACACCGCAAGAACAATCCAAGAATAGGGTTAGGGTTGGGGTTAGGGTTAGGGTTATGGTTAGGGTTAATTTTAGGGTTAGGGTTAGGGTTAGGGTTAGGGTTAGGGTTAGGGTTAGGGTTAGGGTTAGGATGAATGAACACCGCAAGAACAATCCAAGATAAGGGTTAGTGTTCGTGTTCGTGTTAGGGTTAGGGTTAGGGTTAGGGTTAGGGTTAGGGTTAGGATGAATGAACACCGCAAGAACAATCCAAGATAAGGGTTAGTGTTAGGTTTAGGGTTAGGGTAAGGGTTAGCGTTAGGGTTAGGGTTAGGGTTAGGATGAATGAACACCGCAAGAACAATCCAAGATTAGGGTTAGGGTTAGGGTTAGGGTTAGGGTTAGGGTTAGGGTTAGGGTTAGGGTTAGGGTTAGGGTTAGCATGAATGAACACTACAAGAACAATCCAAGATTAGGGTTAGGGTTAGGGTTAGGGTTAGGGTTAGGGTTAGGGTTAGGGTTAGGGTTAGGGTTAGGGTTAGGGTTAGGGTGAATGAACACCGCAAGAACAATCCAAGAATAGCGTTAGGGTTAGGGTTAGGGTTAGGGTTAGGGTTAGGGTTAGGGTTAGGGTTAGGGTTAGGGTTAGGGTTAGAGTGAATGAACACTGGAAGAACAATCCAAGAATAGGGTTAGGGTTAGGGTTAGGGTTAGGGTTAGGGTTAGGGTTAGGGTTAGGGTTAGAGTTAGGGTTAGGGTTAGGTTTAGGATGAATGAACACCGCAAGAACAAGCCAAGATTAGGGTTAGGGTTAGGGTTAGGGTTAGGGTTAGGGTTAGGGTTAGGGTTAGGGTTAGGATGAATGAACACTACAAGAACAATCCAAGATTAGGGTTAGGGTTAGGGTTAGGGTTAGGGTTAGGGTTAGGGTTACGGTTTGGGTTAGGGTGAATGAACACCGCAAGAACAATCCAAGATTAGGGTTAGGGTTAGGGTTAGGGTTAGGGTTAGGGTTAGGGTTAGGGTTAGGGTGAATGAACACCGCAAGAACAATCCAAGAATAGGGTTAGTGTTAGGGTTAGGGTTAGGGTTAGGGTTAGGGTTAGGGTGAATGAACACCGCAAGAACAATCCAAGATTAGGGTTAGGGTTAGGGTTAGGGTTAGGGTGAGGGTTAGGGTTAGGGTTAGGGTTAGTTTTAGGGTTAGGGTTAGGGTTAGGGTTAGGGTTAGGATGAATGAACACCGCAAGAACAATCCAAGATAAGGGTTAGTGTTAGGTTTAGGGTTAGGGTAAGGGTTAGCGTTAGGGTTAGGGTTAGGGTTAGGGTTAGGATGAATGAACACCGCAAGAACAATCCAAGATTAGGGTTAGGGTTAGGGTTAGGGTTAGGGTTAGGGTTAGGGTTAGGGTTAGCATGAATGAACACTACAAGAACAATCCAAGATTAGGGTTAGGGTTAGGGTTAGGGTTAGGGTTAGGGTGAATGAACACCGCAAGAACAATCCAAGATTAGGGTTAGGGTTAGGGTTAGGGTTAGGGTTAGGGTTAGGGTTAGGGTTAGGGTTAGGGTTAGGGTTAGGATGAATGAACACCACAAGAACAATCCAAGATTAGGGTTAGGGTTAGGGTTAGGGTTAGGGTTAGGGTTAGGGTTAGGATGAATGAACACCACAAGAACAATCCAAGATTAGGGTTAGGGTGAGGGTTAGGGTTAGGGTTAGGGTTAGGGTGAATGAACACCGCAAGAACAATCCAAGAATAGGGTTAGGGTTGGGGTTAGGGTTAGGGTTATGGTTAGGGTTAATTTTAGGGTTAGGGTTAGGGTTAGGGTTAGGGTTAGGGTTAGGGTTAGGGTTAGGGTTAGGATGAATGAACACCGCAAGAACAATCCAAGATAAGGGTTAGTGTTCGTGTTCGTGTTCGTGTTCGTGTTAGGGTTAGGGTTAGGGTTAGGGTTAGGATGAATGAACACCGCAAGAACAATCTAAGATAAGGGTTAGTGTTAGGTTTAGGGTTAGGGTAAGGGTTAGCGTTAGGGTTAGGGTTAGGGTTAGGATGAATGAACACCGCAAGAACAATCCAAGATTTGGGTTAGGGTTAGGGTTAGGGTTAGGGTTAGGGTTAGGGTTAGGGTTAGGGTTAGGGTTAGGGTTAGCATGAATGAACACTACAAGAACAATCCAAGATTAGGGTTAGGGTTAGGGTTAGGGTTAGGGTTAGGGTGAATGAACACCGCAAGAACAATCCAAGATTAGGGTTAGGGTTAGGGTTAGGGTTAGGGTTAGGGTTAGGGTTAGGGTTAGGGTTAGGGTTAGGATGAATGAACACCACAAGAACAATCCAAGATTAGGGTTAGGGTTAGGGTTAGGGTTAGGGTTAGGGTTAGGGTTAGGGTTAGGGTTAGGGTTAGAGTTAGGGTTAGGGTTAGGTTTAGGATGAATGAACACCGCAAGAACAAGCCAAGATTAGGGTTAGGGTTAGGGTTAGGGTTAGGGTTAGGGTTAGGGTTAGGGTTAGGGTTAGGGTTAGGATGAATGAACACTACAAGAACAATCCAAGATTAGGGTTAGGGTTAGGGTTAGGGTTAGGGTTAGGGTTACGGTTTGGGTTAGGGTGAATGAACACCGCAAGAACAATCCTAGATTAGGGTTAGGGTTAGGGTTAGGGTTAGGGTTAGGGTTAGGGTTAGGGTTAGGGTTAGGGTTAGGGTGAATGAACACCGCAAGAACAATCCAAGAATAGGGTTAGGGTTAGGGTTAGGGTTAGGGTTAGGGTTAGGGTTAGGGTTAGGGTGAATGAACACCGCAAGAACAATCCAAGATTAGGGTTAGGGTTAGGGTTAGGGTTAGGGTTAGGGTTAGGGTTAGGGTTAGGGTTAGTTTTAGGGTTAGGGTTAGGGTTAGGGTTAGGGTTAGGGTTAGGGTTAGGATGAATGAACACCGCAAGAACAATCCAAGATAAGGGTTAGTGTTAGGTTTAGGGTTAGGGTAAGGGTTAGCGTTAGGGTTAGGGTTAGGGTTAGGGTTAGGATGAATGAACACCGCAAGAACAATCCAAGATTAGGGTTAGGGTTAGGGTTAGGGTTAGGGTTAGGGTTAGGGTTAGGGTTAGGGTTAGGGTTAGCATGAATGAACACTACAAGAACAATCCAAGATTAGGGTTAGGGTTAGGGTTAGGGTTAGGGTTAGGGTGAATGAACACCGCAAGAACAATCCAAGATTAGGGTTAGGGTTAGGGTTAGGGTTAGGGTTAGGGTTAGGGTTAGGGTTAGGGTTAGGGTTAGGGTTAGGGTTAGGGTTAGGGTTAGGGTTAGGGTTAGGGTGAATGAACACCGCAAGAACAATCCAAGAATAGGGTTAGGGTTAGGGTTAGGGTTAGGGTTAGGGTTAGGGTTAGGGTTAGGGTGAATGAACACCGCAAGAACAATCCAAGATTAGGGTTAGGGTTAGGGTTAGGGTTAGGGTTAGGGTTAGGGTTAGGGTTAGGGTTAGGGTTAGGATGAATGAACACCACAAGAACAATCCAAGATTAGGGTTAGGGTTAGGGTTAGGGTTAGGGTTAGGGTTAGGGTTAGGGTTAGGGTTAGGGTTAGGGTTAGGGTTAGGGTTAGGGTTAGGGTTAGGGTTAGGATGAATGAACACCGCAAGAACAATCCAAGATAAGGGTTAGTGTTCGTGTTCGTGTTCGTGTTCGTGTTAGGGTTAGGGTTAGGGTTAGGGTTAGGATGAATGAACACTACAAGAACAATCCAAGATTAGGGTTAGGGTTAGGGTTAGGGTTAGGGTTAGGGTTACGGTTTGGGTTAGGGTGAATGAACACCGCAAGAACAATCCTAGATTAGGGTTAGGGTTAGGGTTAGGGTTAGGGTTAGGGTTAGGGTTAGGGTTAGGGTGAATGAACACCGCAAGAACAATCCAAGAATAGGGTTAGGGTTAGGGTTAGGGTTAGGGTTAGGGTTAGGGTTAGGGTTAGGGTGAATGAACACCGCAAGAACAATCCAAGATTAGGGTTAGGGTTAGGGTTAGGGTTAGGGTTAGGGTTAGGGTTAGGGTTAGGGTTAGGGTTAGGGTTAGGGTTAGTTTTAGGGTTAGGGTTAGGGTTAGGGTTAGGGTTAGGGTTAGGGTTAGGATGAATGAACACCGCAAGAACAATCCAAGATAAGGGTTAGTGTTAGGTTTAGGGTTAGGGTAAGGGTTAGCGTTAGGGTTAGGGTTAGGGTTAGGGTTAGGATGAATGAACACCGCAAGAACAATCCAAGATTAGGGTTAGGGTTAGGGTTAGGGTTAGGGTTAGGGTTAGGGTTAGGGTTAGGGTTAGGGTTAGCATGAATGAACACTACAAGAACAATCCAAGATTAGGGTTAGGGTTAGGGTTAGGGTTAGGGTTAGGGTGAATGAACACCGCAAGAACAATCCAAGATTAGGGTTAGGGTTAGGGTTAGGGTTAGGGTTAGGGTTAGGGTTAGGGTTAGGGTTAGGGTTAGGGTTAGGGTTAGGGTTAGGGTTAGGGTTAGGATGAATGAACACCACAAGAACAATCCAAGATTAGGGTTAGGGTTAGGGTTAGGGTTAGGGTTAGGGTTAGGATGAATGAACACCACAAGAACAATCCAAGATTAGGGTTAGGGTGAGGGTTAGGGTTAGGGTTAGGGTTAGGGTGAATGAACACCGCAAGAACAATCCAAGAATAGGGTTAGGGTTGGGGTTAGGGTTAGGGTTATGGTTAGGGTTAATTTTAGGGTTAGGGTTAGGGTTAGGGTTAGGGTTAGGGTTAGGGTTAGGGTTAGGATGAATGAACACCGCAAGAACAATCCAAGATAAGGGTTAGTGTTCGTGTTCGTGTTAGGGTTAGGGTTAGGGTTAGGGTTAGGGTTAGGGTTAGGATGAATGAACACCACAAGAACAATCCAAGATAAGGGTTAGTGTTAGGTTTAGGGTTAGGGTAAGGGTTAGCGTTAGGGTTAGGGTTAGGGTTAGGATGAATGAACACCGCAAGAACAATCCAAGATTAGGGTTAGGGTTAGGGTTAGGGTTAGGGTTAGGGTTAGGGTTAGGGTTAGGGTTAGGGTTAGGGTTAGGGTGAATGAACACCGCAAGAACAATCCAAGAATAGCGTTAGGGTTAGGGTTAGGGTTAGAGTGAATGAACACTGGAAGAACAATCCAAGAATAGGGTTAGGGTTAGGGTTAGGGTTAGGGTTAGGGTTAGGGTTAGGGTTAGAGTTAGGGTTAGGGTTAGGTTTAGGATGAATGAACACCGCAAGAACAAGCCAAGATTAGGGTTAGGGTTAGGGTTAGGGTTAGGGTTAGGGTTAGGGTTAGGGTTAGGGTTAGGGTTAGGATGAATGAACACTACAAGAACAATCCAAGATTAGGGTTAGGGTTAGGGTTAGGGTTAGGGTTAGGGTTAGGGTTAGGGTTAGGGTTAGGGTTAGGGTTAGGGTTAGGGTTAGGGTTAGGGTTAGGGTTAGGGTTAGGATGAATGAACACCGCAAGAACAATCCAAGATAAGGGTTAGTGTTCGTGTTCGTGTTCGTGTTAGGGTTAGGGTTAGGGTTAGGGTTAGGGTTAGGATGAATGAACACCGCAAGAACAATCTAAGATAAGGGTTAGTGTTAGGTTTAGGGTTAGGGTAAGGGTTAGCGTTAGGGTTAGGGTTAGGGTTAGGATGAATGAACACCGCAAGAACAATCCAAGATTAGGGTTAGGGTTAGGGTTAGGGTTAGGGTTAGGGTTAGGGTTAGGGTTAGGGTTAGGGTTAGGGTTAGCATGAATGAACACTACAAGAACAATCCAAGATTAGGGTTAGGGTTAGGGTTAGGGTTAGGGTTAGGGTGAATGAACACCGCAAGAACAATCCAAGATTAGGGTTAGGGTTAGGGTTAGGGTTAGGGTTAGGGTTAGGGTTAGGGTTAGGGTTAGGGTTAGGGTTAGGGTTAGGGTTAGGATGAATGAACACCACAAGAACAATCCAAGATTAGGGTTAGGGTTAGGGTTAGGGTTAGGGTTAGGGTTAGGGTTAGGGTTAGGGTTAGGGTTAGGGTTAGGGTTAGAGTTAGGGTTAGGGTTAGGTTTAGGATGAATGAACACCGCAAGAACAAGCCAAGATTAGGGTTAGGGTTAGGGTTAGGGTTAGGGTTAGGGTTAGGGTTAGGGTTAGGATGAATGAACACTACAAGAACAATCCAAGATTAGGGTTAGGGTTAGGGTTAGGGTTAGGGTTAGGGTTAGGGTTACGGTTTGGGTTAGGGTGAATGAACACCGCAAGAACAATCCAAGATTAGGGTTAGGGTTAGGGTTAGGGTTAGGGTTAGGGTTAGGGTTAGGGTGAATGAACACCGCAAGAACAATCCAAGAATAGGGTTAGGGTTAGGGTTAGGGTTAGGGTTAGGGTTAGGGTTAGGGTGAATGAACACCGCAAGAACAATCCAAGATTAGGGTTAGGGTTAGGGTTAGGGTTAGGGTTAGGGTTAGGGTTAGGGTTAGGGTTAGGGTTAGGGTTAGTTTTAGGGTTAGGGTTAGGGTTAGGGTTAGGGTTAGGGTTAGGATGAATGAACACCGCAAGAACAATCCAAGATAAGGGTTAGTGTTAGGTTTAGGGTTAGGGTAAGGGTTAGCGTTAGGGTTAGGGTTAGGGTTAGGGTTAGGATGAATGAACACCGCAAGAACAATCCAAGATTAGGGTTAGGGTTAGGGTTAGGGTTAGGGTTAGGGTTAGGGTTAGGGTTAGGGTTAGGGTTAGGGTTAGGGTTAGCATGAATGAACACTACAAGAACAATCCAAGATTAGGGTTAGGGTTAGGGTTAGGGTTAGGGTTAGGGTGAATGAACACCGCAAGAACAATCCAAGATTAGGGTTAGGGTTAGGGTTAGGGTTAGGGTTAGGGTTAGGGTTAGGGTTAGGGTTAGGGTTAGGGTTAGGGTTAGGGTTAGGGTTAGGGTTAGGGTTAGGGTTAGGATGAATGAACACCACAAGAACAATCCAAGATTAGGGTTAGGGTTAGGGTTAGGGTTAGGGTTAGGGTTAGGATGAATGAACACCACAAGAACAATCCAAGATTAGGGTTAGGGTGAGGGTTAGGGTTAGGGTTAGGGTTAGGGTGAATGAACACCGCAAGAACAATCCAAGAATAGGGTTAGGGTTGGGGTTAGGGTTAGGGTTATGGTTAGGGTTAATTTTAGGGTTAGGGTTAGGGTTAGGGTTAGGGTTAGGGTTAGGATGAATGAACACCGCAAGAACAATCCAAGATAAGGGTTAGTGTTCGTGTTCGTGTTAGGGTTAGGGTTAGGGTTAGGGTTAGGGTTAGGGTTAGGGTTAGGGTTAGGATGAATGAACACCACAAGAACAATCCAAGATTAGGGTTAGGGTTAGGGTTAGGGTTAGGGTTAGGGTTAGGGTTAGGGTTAGGGTTAGGGTTAGGGTTAGGGTTAGGTTTAGGATGAATGAACACCGCAAGAACAATCCAAGATAAGGGTTAGTGTTCGTGTTCGTGTTCGTGTTAGGGTTAGGGTTAGGGTTAGGGTTAGGGTTAGGATGAATGAACACTACAAGAACAATCCAAGATTAGGGTTAGGGTTAGGGTTAGGGTTAGGGTTAGGGTTACGGTTTGGGTTAGGGTGAATGAACACCGCAAGAACAATCCTAGATTAGGGTTAGGGTTAGGGTTAGGGTTAGGGTTAGGGTTAGGGTTAGGGTTAGGGTGAATGAACACCGCAAGAACAATCCAAGAATAGGGTTAGGGTTAGGGTTAGGGTTAGGGTTAGGGTTAGGGTTAGGGTTAGGGTTAGGGTGAATGAACACCGCAAGAACAATCCAAGATTAGGGTTAGGGTTAGGGTTAGGGTTAGGGTTAGGGTTAGGGTTAGGGTTAGGGTTAGGGTTAGGGTTAGTTTTAGGGTTAGGGTTAGGGTTAGGGTTAGGGTTAGGGTTAGGGTTAGGATGAATGAACACCGCAAGAACAATCCAAGATAAGGGTTAGTGTTAGGTTTAGGGTTAGGGTAAGGGTTAGCGTTAGGGTTAGGGTTAGGGTTAGGGTTAGGATGAATGAACACCGCAAGAACAATCCAAGATTAGGGTTAGGGTTAGGGTTAGGGTTAGGGTTAGCATGAATGAACACTACAAGAACAATCCAAGATTAGGGTTAGGGTTAGGGTTAGGGTTAGGGTTAGGGTGAATGAACACCGCAAGAACAATCCAAGATTAGGGTTAGGGTTAGGGTTAGGGTTAGGGTTAGGGTTAGGGTTAGGGTTAGGGTTAGGGTTAGGGTTAGGGTTAGGGTTAGGGTTAGGGTTAGGGTTAGGATGAATGAACACCACAAGAACAATCCAAGATTAGGGTTAGGGTTAGGGTTAGGGTTAGGGTTAGGGTTAGGGTTAGGATGAATGAACACCACAAGAACAATCCAAGATTAGGGTTAGGGTGAGGGTTAGGGTTAGGGTTAGGGTTAGGGTGAATGAACACCGCAAGAACAATCCAAGAATAGGGTTAGGGTTGGGGTTAGGGTTAGGGTTATGGTTAGGGTTAATTTTAGGGTTAGGGTTAGGGTTAGGGTTAGGGTTAGGGTTAGGGTTAGGGTTAGGGTTAGGATGAATGAACACCGCAAGAACAATCCAAGATAAGGGTTAGTGTTCGTGTTCGTGTTAGGGTTAGGGTTAGGGTTAGGGTTAGGGTTAGGGTTAGGATGAATGAACACCGCAAGAACAATCCAAGATAAGGGTTAGTGTTAGGTTTAGGGTTAGGGTAAGGGTTAGCGTTAGGGTTAGGGTTAGGGTTAGGATGAATGAACACCGCAAGAACAATCCAAGATTAGGGTTAGGGTTAGGGTTAGGGTTAGGGTTAGGGTTAGGGTTAGGGTTAGGGTTAGGGTTAGGGTGAATGAACACCGCAAGAACAATCCAAGAATAGCGTTAGGGTTAGGGTTAGGGTTAGGGTTAGGGTTAGGGTTAGGGTTAGGGTTAGGGTTAGGGTTAGAGTGAATGAACACTGGAAGAACAATCCAAGAATAGGGTTAGGGTTAGGGTTAGGGTTAGGGTTAGGGTTAGGGTTAGGGTTAGAGTTAGGGTTAGGGTTAGGTTTAGGATGAATGAACACCGCAAGAACAAGCCAAGATTAGGGTTAGGGTTAGGGTTAGGGTTAGGGTTAGGGTTAGGGTTAGGGTTAGGGTTAGGATGAATGAACACTACAAGAACAATCCAAGATTAGGGTTAGGGTTAGGGTTAGGGTTAGGGTTAGGGTTAGGGTTAGGGTTAGGGTTAGGGTTAGGGTTAGGGTTAGGGTTAGGGTTAGGGTTAGGGTTAGGGTTAGGGTTAGGATGAATGAACACCGCAAGAACAATCCAAGATAAGGGTTAGTGTTCGTGTTCGTGTTCGTGTTAGGGTTAGGGTTAGGGTTAGGGTTAGGGTTAGGATGAATGAACACCGCAAGAACAATCTAAGATAAGGGTTAGTGTTAGGTTTAGGGTTAGGGTAAGGGTTAGCGTTAGGGTTAGGGTTAGGGTTAGGATGAATGAACACCGCAAGAACAATCCAAGATTAGGGTTAGGGTTAGGGTTAGGGTTAGGGTTAGGGTTAGGGTTAGGGTTAGGGTTAGGGTTAGCATGAATGAACACTACAAGAACAATCCAAGATTAGGGTTAGGGTTAGGGTTAGGGTTAGGGTTAGGGTGAATGAACACCGCAAGAACAATCCAAGATTAGGGTTAGGGTTAGGGTTAGGGTTAGGGTTAGGGTTAGGGTTAGGGTTAGGGTTAGGGTTAGGATGAATGAACACCACAAGAACAATCCAAGATTAGGGTTAGGGTTAGGGTTAGGGTTAGGGTTAGGGTTAGGGTTAGGGTTAGGGTTAGGGTTAGGGTTAGAGTTAGGGTTAGGGTTAGGTTTAGGATGAATGAACACCGCAAGAACAAGCCAAGATTAGGGTTAGGGTTAGGGTTAGGGTTAGGGTTAGGGTTAGGGTTAGGGTTAGGATGAATGAACACTACAAGAACAATCCAAGATTAGGGTTAGGGTTAGGGTTAGGGTTAGGGTTAGGGTTAGGGTTACGGTTTGGGTTAGGGTGAATGAACACCGCAAGAACAATCCAAGATTAGGGTTAGGGTTAGGGTTAGGGTTAGGGTTAGGGTTAGGGTTAGGGTTAGGGTGAATGAACACCGCAAGAACAATCCAAGAATAGGGTTAGGGTTAGGGTTAGGGTTAGGGTTAGGGTTAGGGTTAGGGTGAATGAACACCGCAAGAACAATCCAAGATTAGGGTTAGGGTTAGGGTTAGGGTTAGGGTTAGGGTTAGGGTTAGGGTTAGGGTTAGGGTTAGTTTTAGGGTTAGGGTTAGGGTTAGGGTTAGGGTTAGGGTTAGGATGAATGAACACCGCAAGAACAATCCAAGATAAGGGTTAGTGTTAGGTTTAGGGTTAGGGTAAGGGTTAGCGTTAGGGTTAGGGTTAGGGTTAGGGTTAGGATGAATGAACACCGCAAGAACAATCCAAGATTAGGGTTAGGGTTAGGGTTAGGGTTAGGGTTAGGGTTAGGGTTAGGGTTAGGGTTAGGGTTAGGGTTAGCATGAATGAACACTACAAGAACAATCCAAGATTAGGGTTAGGGTTAGGGTTAGGGTTAGGGTTAGGGTGAATGAACACCGCAAGAACAATCCAAGATTAGGGTTAGGGTTAGGGTTAGGGTTAGGGTTAGGGTTAGGGTTAGGGTTAGGGTTAGGGTTAGGGTTAGGGTTAGGGTTAGGGTTAGGGTTAGGGTTAGGGTTAGGGTTAGGGTTAGGGTTAGGGTTAGGATGAATGAACACCACAAGAACAATCCAAGATTAGGGTTAGGGTTAGGGTTAGGGTTAGGGTTAGGGTTAGGATGAATGAACACCACAAGAACAATCCAAGATTAGGGTTAGGGTGAGGGTTAGGGTTAGGGTTAGGGTTAGGGTGAATGAACACCGCAAGAACAATCCAAGAATAGGGTTAGGGTTGGGGTTAGGGTTAGGGTTATGGTTAGGGTTAATTTTAGGGTTAGGGTTAGGGTTAGGGTTAGGGTTAGGGTTAGGGTTAGGGTTAGGATGAATGAACACCGCAAGAACAATCCAAGATAAGGGTTAGTGTTCGTGTTCGTGTTAGGGTTAGGGTTAGGGTTAGGGTTAGGGTTAGGGTTAGGATGAATGAACACCGCAAGAACAATCCAAGATAAGGGTTAGTGTTAGGTTTAGGGTTAGGGTAAGGGTTAGCGTTAGGGTTAGGGTTAGGGTTAGGATGAATGAACACCGCAAGAACAATCCAAGATTAGGGTTAGGGTTAGGGTTAGGGTTAGGGTTAGGGTTAGGGTTAGGGTTAGGGTTAGGGTTAGGGTTAGGGTTAGGGTGAATGAACACCGCAAGAACAATCCAA
Source organism: Podarcis melisellensis (assembly GCF_964234715.1). Taxonomy (NCBI): domain Eukaryota; kingdom Metazoa; phylum Chordata; class Lepidosauria; order Squamata; family Lacertidae; genus Podarcis; species Podarcis melisellensis. The sequence continues at coordinate 101,056 of NW_028113095.1, read as the reverse complement.
GAATAGCGTTAGGGTTAGGGTTAGGGTTAGGGTTAGGGTTAGGGTTAGGGTTAGGGTTAGGGTTAGGGTTAGGGTTAGAGTGAATGAACACTGGAAGAACAATCCAAGAATAGGGTTAGGGTTAGGGTTAGGGTTAGGGTTAGGGTTAGGGTTAGGGTTAGGGTTAGAGTTAGGGTTAGGGTTAGGTTTAGGATGAATGAACACCGCAAGAACAAGCCAAGATTAGGGTTAGGGTTAGGGTTAGGGTTAGGGTTAGGGTTAGGGTTAGGGTTAGGGTTAGGGTTAGGATGAATGAACACTACAAGAACAATCCAAGATTAGGGTTAGGGTTAGGGTTAGGGTTAGGGTTAGGGTTAGGGTTAGGATGAATGAACACCACAAGAACAATCCAAGATTAGGGTTAGGGTGAGGGTTAGGGTTAGGGTTAGGGTTAGGGTGAATGAACACCGCAAGAACAATCCAAGAATAGGGTTAGGGTTGGGGTTAGGGTTAGGGTTATGGTTAGGGTTAATTTTAGGGTTAGGGTTAGGGTTAGGGTTAGGGTTAGGGTTAGGGTTAGGGTTAGGGTTAGGATGAATGAACACCGCAAGAACAATCCAAGATAAGGGTTAGTGTTCGTGTTCGTGTTCGTGTTAGGGTTAGGGTTAGGGTTAGGGTTAGGGTTAGGATGAATGAACACCGCAAGAACAATCTAAGATAAGGGTTAGTGTTAGGTTTAGGGTTAGGGTAAGGGTTAGCGTTAGGGTTAGGGTTAGGGTTAGGATGAATGAACACCGCAAGAACAATCCAAGATTTGGGTTAGGGTTAGGGTTAGGGTTAGGGTTAGGGTTAGGGTTAGGGTTAGGGTTAGGGTTAGGGTTAGCATGAATGAACACTACAAGAACAATCCAAGATTAGGGTTAGGGTTAGGGTTAGGGTTAGGGTTAGGGTGAATGAACACCGCAAGAACAATCCAAGATTAGGGTTAGGGTTAGGGTTAGGGTTAGGGTTAGGGTTAGGGTTAGGGTTAGGGTTAGGGTTAGGGTTAGGGTTAGGATGAATGAACACCACAAGAACAATCCAAGATTAGGGTTAGGGTTAGGGTTAGGGTTAGGGTTAGGGTTAGGGTTAGGGTTAGGGTTAGGGTTAGGGTTAGAGTTAGGGTTAGGGTTAGGTTTAGGATGAATGAACACCGCAAGAACAAGCCAAGATTAGGGTTAGGGTTAGGGTTAGGGTTAGGGTTAGGGTTAGGGTTAGGGTTAGGGTTAGGGTTAGGGTTAGGATGAATGAACACTACAAGAACAATCCAAGATTAGGGTTAGGGTTAGGGTTAGGGTTAGGGTTAGGGTTACGGTTTGGGTTAGGGTGAATGAACACCGCAAGAACAATCCTAGATTAGGGTTAGGGTTAGGGTTAGGGTTAGGGTTAGGGTTAGGGTTAGGGTTAGGGTGAATGAACACCGCAAGAACAATCCAAGAATAGGGTTAGGGTTAGGGTTAGGGTTAGGGTTAGGGTTAGGGTTAGGGTTAGGGTGAATGAACACCGCAAGAACAATCCAAGATTAGGGTTAGGGTTAGGGTTAGGGTTAGGGTTAGGGTTAGGGTTAGGGTTAGGGTTAGGGTTAGGGTTAGTTTTAGGGTTAGGGTTAGGGTTAGGGTTAGGGTTAGGGTTAGGGTTAGGATGAATGAACACCGCAAGAACAATCCAAGATAAGGGTTAGTGTTAGGTTTAGGGTTAGGGTAAGGGTTAGCGTTAGGGTTAGGGTTAGGGTTAGGGTTAGGATGAATGAACACCGCAAGAACAATCCAAGATTAGGGTTAGGGTTAGGGTTAGGGTTAGGGTTAGGGTTAGGGTTAGGGTTAGGGTTAGCATGAATGAACACTACAAGAACAATCCAAGATTAGGGTTAGGGTTAGGGTTAGGGTTAGGGTTAGGGTGAATGAACACCGCAAGAACAATCCAAGATTAGGGTTAGGGTTAGGGTTAGGGTTAGGGTTAGGGTTAGGGTTAGGGTTAGGGTTAGGGTTAGGGTTAGGGTTAGGGTTAGGGTTAGGGTTAGGGTGAATGAACACCGCAAGAACAATCCAAGAATAGGGTTAGGGTTAGGGTTAGGGTTAGGGTTAGGGTTAGGGTTAGGGTTAGGGTGAATGAACACCGCAAGAACAATCCAAGATTAGGGTTAGGGTTAGGGTTAGGGTTAGGGTTAGGGTTAGGGTTAGGGTTAGGGTTAGGGTTAGGGTTAGGGTTAGGATGAATGAACACCACAAGAACAATCCAAGATTAGGGTTAGGGTTAGGGTTAGGGTTAGGGTTAGGGTTAGGGTTAGGGTTAGGGTTAGGGTTAGGGTTAGGGTTAGGGTTAGGGTTAGGGTTAGGTTTAGGATGAATGAACACCGCAAGAACAATCCAAGATAAGGGTTAGTGTTCGTGTTCGTGTTCGTGTTAGGGTTAGGGTTAGGGTTAGGGTTAGGGTTAGGATGAATGAACACTACAAGAACAATCCAAGATTAGGGTTAGGGTTAGGGTTAGGGTTAGGGTTAGGGTTACGGTTTGGGTTAGGGTGAATGAACACCGCAAGAACAATCCTAGATTAGGGTTAGGGTTAGGGTTAGGGTTAGGGTTAGGGTTAGGGTTAGGGTTAGGGTGAATGAACACCGCAAGAACAATCCAAGAATAGGGTTAGGGTTAGGGTTAGGGTTAGGGTTAGGGTTAGGGTTAGGGTTAGGGTGAATGAACACCGCAAGAACAATCCAAGATTAGGGTTAGGGTTAGGGTTAGGGTTAGGGTTAGGGTTAGGGTTAGGGTTAGGGTTAGGGTTAGTTTTAGGGTTAGGGTTAGGGTTAGGGTTAGGGTTAGGGTTAGGGTTAGGATGAATGAACACCGCAAGAACAATCCAAGATAAGGGTTAGTGTTAGGTTTAGGGTTAGGGTAAGGGTTAGCGTTAGGGTTAGGGTTAGGGTTAGGGTTAGGATGAATGAACACCGCAAGAACAATCCAAGATTAGGGTTAGGGTTAGGGTTAGGGTTAGGGTTAGGGTTAGGGTTAGGGTTAGGGTTAGGGTTAGCATGAATGAACACTACAAGAACAATCCAAGATTAGGGTTAGGGTTAGGGTTAGGGTTAGGGTTAGGGTGAATGAACACCGCAAGAACAATCCAAGATTAGGGTTAGGGTTAGGGTTAGGGTTAGGGTTAGGGTTAGGGTTAGGGTTAGGGTTAGGGTTAGGGTTAGGGTTAGGGTTAGGGTTAGGGTTAGGATGAATGAACACCACAAGAACAATCCAAGATTAGGGTTAGGGTTAGGGTTAGGGTTAGGGTTAGGGTTAGGATGAATGAACACCACAAGAACAATCCAAGATTAGGGTTAGGGTGAGGGTTAGGGTTAGGGTTAGGGTTAGGGTGAATGAACACCGCAAGAACAATCCAAGAATAGGGTTAGGGTTGGGGTTAGGGTTAGGGTTATGGTTAGGGTTAATTTTAGGGTTAGGGTTAGGGTTAGGGTTAGGGTTAGGGTTAGGGTTAGGGTTAGGGTTAGGGTTAGGATGAATGAACACCGCAAGAACAATCCAAGATAAGGGTTAGTGTTCGTGTTCGTGTTAGGGTTAGGGTTAGGGTTAGGGTTAGGGTTAGGGTTAGGATGAATGAACACCGCAAGAACAATCCAAGATAAGGGTTAGTGTTAGGTTTAGGGTTAGGGTAAGGGTTAGCGTTAGGGTTAGGGTTAGGGTTAGGATGAATGAACACCGCAAGAACAATCCAAGATTAGGGTTAGGGTTAGGGTTAGGGTTAGGGTTAGGGTTAGGGTTAGGGTTAGGGTTAGGGTTAGGGTGAATGAACACCGCAAGAACAATCCAAGAATAGCGTTAGGGTTAGGGTTAGGGTTAGGGTTAGGGTTAGGGTTAGGGTTAGGGTTAGGGTTAGAGTGAATGAACACTGGAAGAACAATCCAAGAATAGGGTTAGGGTTAGGGTTAGGGTTAGGGTTAGGGTTAGGGTTAGGGTTAGGGTTAGAGTTAGGGTTAGGGTTAGGTTTAGGATGAATGAACACCGCAAGAACAAGCCAAGATTAGGGTTAGGGTTAGGGTTAGGGTTAGGGTTAGGGTTAGGGTTAGGGTTAGGATGAATGAACACTACAAGAACAATCCAAGATTAGGGTTAGGGTTAGGGTTAGGGTTAGGGTTAGGGTTAGGGTTAGGGTTAGGGTTAGGGTTAGGGTTAGGGTTAGGGTTAGGGTTAGGGTTAGGGTTAGGGTTAGGGTTAGGGTTAGGATGAATGAACACCGCAAGAACAATCCAAGATAAGGGTTAGTGTTCGTGTTCGTGTTCGTGTTAGGGTTAGGGTTAGGGTTAGGGTTAGGGTTAGGATGAATGAACACCGCAAGAACAATCTAAGATAAGGGTTAGTGTTAGGTTTAGGGTTAGGGTAAGGGTTAGCGTTAGGGTTAGGGTTAGGGTTAGGATGAATGAACACCGCAAGAACAATCCAAGATTAGGGTTAGGGTTAGGGTTAGGGTTAGGGTTAGGGTTAGGGTTAGGGTTAGGGTTAGGGTTAGCATGAATGAACACTACAAGAACAATCCAAGATTAGGGTTAGGGTTAGGGTTAGGGTTAGGGTGAATGAACACCGCAAGAACAATCCAAGATTAGGGTTAGGGTTAGGGTTAGGGTTAGGGTTAGGGTTAGGGTTAGGGTTAGGGTTAGGGTTAGGGTTAGGGTTAGGGTTAGGGTTAGGATGAATGAACACCACAAGAACAATCCAAGATTAGGGTTAGGGTTAGGGTTAGGGTTAGGGTTAGGGTTAGGGTTAGGGTTAGGGTTAGGGTTAGGGTTAGGGTTAGGGTTAGGGTGAATGAACACCGCAAGAACAATCCAAGAATAGGGTTAGGGTTAGGGTTAGGGTTAGGGTTAGGGTTAGGGTTAGGGTTAGGGTGAATGAACACCGCAAGAACAATCCAAGATTAGGGTTAGGGTTAGGGTTAGGGTTAGGGTTAGGGTTAGGGTTAGGGTTAGGGTTAGGGTTAGTTTTAGGGTTAGGGTTAGGGTTAGGGTTAGGGTTAGGGTTAGGGTTAGGATGAATGAACACCGCAAGAACAATCCAAGATAAGGGTTAGTGTTAGGTTTAGGGTTAGGGTAAGGGTTAGCGTTAGGGTTAGGGTTAGGGTTAGGGTTAGGATGAATGAACACCGCAAGAACAATCCAAGATTAGGGTTAGGGTTAGGGTTAGGGTTAGGGTTAGGGTTAGGGTTAGGGTTAGGGTTAGGGTTAGCATGAATGAACACTACAAGAACAATCCAAGATTAGGGTTAGGGTTAGGGTTAGGGTTAGGGTTAGGGTGAATGAACACCGCAAGAACAATCCAAGATTAGGGTTAGGGTTAGGGTTAGGGTTAGGGTTAGGGTTAGGGTTAGGGTTAGGGTTAGGGTTAGGGTTAGGGTTAGGGTTAGGGTTAGGGTTAGGATGAATGAACACCACAAGAACAATCCAAGATTAGGGTTAGGGTTAGGGTTAGGGTTAGGGTTAGGGTTAGGATGAATGAACACCACAAGAACAATCCAAGATTAGGGTTAGGGTGAGGGTTAGGGTTAGGGTTAGGGTTAGGGTGAATGAACACCGCAAGAACAATCCAAGAATAGGGTTAGGGTTGGGGTTAGGGTTAGGGTTATGGTTAGGGTTAATTTTAGGGTTAGGGTTAGGGTTAGGGTTAGGGTTAGGGTTAGGGTTAGGGTTAGGGTTAGGATGAATGAACACCGCAAGAACAATCCAAGATAAGGGTTAGTGTTCGTGTTCGTGTTAGGGTTAGGGTTAGGGTTAGGGTTAGGGTTAGGGTTAGGATGAATGAACACCGCAAGAACAATCCAAGATAAGGGTTAGTGTTAGGTTTAGGGTTAGGGTAAGGGTTAGCGTTAGGGTTAGGGTTAGGGTTAGGATGAATGAACACCGCAAGAACAATCCAAGATTAGGGTTAGGGTTAGGGTTAGGGTTAGGGTTAGGGTTAGGGTTAGGGTTAGGGTTAGGGTTAGGGTGAATGAACACCGCAAGAACAATCCAAGAATAGCGTTAGGGTTAGGGTTAGGGTTAGGGT
>NW_028113095.1:77500-87500 GCF_964234715.1 Podarcis melisellensis | reverse complement strand
TAGGATGAATGAACACCGCAAGAACAATCCAAGATTAGGGTTAGGGTTAGGGTTAGGGTTAGGGTTAGGGTTAGGGTTAGGGTTACGGTTACGGTTAGGGTTAGGATGAATGAACACTACAAGAACAATCCAAGATAAGGGTTAGGGTTGGGGTTAGGGTTAGGGTTAGGGTTAGGGTTAGGGTTAGGGTGAATGAACACCGCAAGAACAATCCAAGAATAGGGTTAGGGTTAGGGTTAGGGTTAGGGTTAGGGTTAGGGTTAGGGTTAGGGTTAGGGTTAGGGTTAGGGTTAGGGTTAGGGTTAGAGTGAATGAACACCGGAAGAACAATCCAAGAATAGGGTTAGGGTTAGGGTTAGGGTTAGGGTTAGGGTTAGGGTTAGGGTTAGGGTTAGGGTTAGGGTTAGGGTTAGGGTTAGGGTTAGGGTTAGAGTTAGGGTTAGGGTTAGGTTTAGGATGAATGAACACCGCAAGAACAATCCAAGATTAGGGTTAGGGTTAGGGTTAGGGTTAGGGTTAGGGTTAGGGTTAGGGTTAGGGTTAGGGTTAGGATGAATGAACACTACAAGAACAATCCAAGATTAGGGTTAGGGTTAGGGTTAGGGTTAGGGTTAGGGTTAGGGTTAGGGTTAGGGTTTGGGTTTGGGTTAGGGTGAATGAACACCGCAAGAACAATCCAAGATTAGGGTTAGGGTTAGGGTTAGGGTTAGGGTTAGGGTTAGGGTTAGGGTTAGGATGAATGAACACCGCAAGAACAATCCAAGATAAGGGTTAGGGTTAGGGTTAGGGTTAGGGTTAGGGTGAATGAACACCGCAAGAACAATCCAAGAATAGGGTTAGGGTTAGGGTTAGGGTTAGGGTTAGGGTTAGGATTAGGGTTAGGGTTAGGGTTAGGGTTAGGGTTAGGGTTAGGGTTAGGGTTAGGGTTAGGGTGAATGAACACCGCAAGAACAATCCAAGATTAGGGTTAGGGTTAGGGTTAGGGTTAGGGTTAGGGTTAGGGTTAGGGTTAGGGTTAGGGTTAGGGTTAGGGTTAGGGTTAGGATGAATGAACACCACAAGAACAATCCAAGATTAGGGTTAGGGTTAGGGTTAGGGTTAGGGTTAGGGTTAGGGTTAGGGTTAGGGTTAGGGTGAATGAACACCGCAAGAACAATCCAAGAATAGGGTTAGGGTTAGGGTTAGGGTTAGGGTTAGGGTTAGGGTTAGGGTTAGGGTTAGGGTGAGTGAACACCGCAAGAACAATCCAAGAATAGGGTTAGGGTGAGGGTTAGGGTTAGGGTTAGGGTTAGGGTTAGGGTGAATGAACACCGCAAGAACAATCCAAGAATAGGGTTAGGGTTAGGGTTAGGGTTAGGGTTAGGGTTAGGGTTAGGGTTAGGGTTAGGGTTAGGGTAAGGGTTAGCGTTAGGGTTAGGGTGAATGAACACCGCAAGAACAATCCAAGAATAGGGTTAGGGTTAGGGTTAGGGTTAGGGTTAGGGTTAGGGTTAGGGTTAGGGTTAGGGTTAGGGTTAGGGTTAGAGTGAATGAACACCGGAAGAACAATCCAAGAATAGGGTTAGGGTTAGGGTTAGGGTTAGGGTTAGGGTTAGGGTTAGGGTTAGGGTTAGGGTGAATGAACACTACAAGAACAATCCAAGATTAGGGTTAGGGTTAGGGTTAGGGTTAGGGTTAGGGTTAGGGTGAATGAACACCGCAAGAACAATCCAAGATTAGGGTTAGGGTTAGGGTTAGGGTTAGGGTTAGGGTTAGGGTTAGGGTTAGGGTTAGGGTTAGGGTTAGGGTTAGGATGAATGAACACCACAAGAACAATCCAAGATTAGGGTTAGGGTTAGGGTTAGGGTTAGGGTTAGGGTTAGTGTGAATGAACAACGCAAGAACATACCAAGATTAGGGTTAGGGTTAGGGTTAGGGTTAGGGTTAGGGTTAGGGTTAGGGTTTGGGTTAGGGTTAGGGTTAGGGTTAGGGTTAGGGTTAGGGTTAGGGTTAGGGTTAGGGTTAGGGTTAGGGATAGGGTTAGGGTGAATGAACACCGCAAGAGCAATCCAAGATTAGGGTTAGGGTAAGGGTTAGGGTTAGGGTTAGCTTTAGGTTGAGGGTTAGGGTTAGGGTTAGGGTTAGGGTTAGGATGAATGAACACCGCAAGAACAATCCAAGATAAGGGTTAGTGTTAGGTTAAGGTTAGGGTTAGCGTTAGGGTTAGGGTTAGGGTTAGGGTTAGGGTTAGGGTTAGGATGAATGAACACCGCAAGAGCAATCCAAGATTAGGGTTAGGGTTAGGGTTAGGGTTAGGGTTAGGGTTAGGGTTAGGGTTAGGGTTAGGATGAATGAACACTACAAGAACAATCCAAGATTAGGGTTAGGGTTAGGGTTAGGGTTAGGGTTAGGGTGAATGAACACCGCAAGAACAATCCAAGATTAGGGTTAGGGTTAGGGTTAGGGTTAGGGTTAGGGTTAGGGTTAGGGTTAGGGTTAGGGTTAGGGTTAGGGTTAGGGTTAGGGTTAGGGTTAGGGTTAGGGTTAGGATGAATGAACACCACAAGAACAATCCAAGATTAGGGTTAGGGTTAGGGTTAGGGTTAGGGTTAGGGTTAGGGTTAGGGTTAGGGGTAGGGTTAGGGTTAGGGTTAGGGTAAGGGTTAGGGTTAGGGTTAGGGTGAATGAACACCGCACGAACAATCCAAGAATAGGGTTAGGGTTAGGGTTAGGGTTAGGGTTAGGGTTAGGGTTAGGATTAGGGTTAGGGTTAGGGTTAGGGTTAGGGTTAGGGTTAGGGTTAGGGTTAGGGTTAGGGTTAGGGTTAGGGTTAGGGTTAGGGTTAGGGTTAGGGTGAATGAACACCGCAAGAACAATCCAAGAATAGGGTTAGGGTTAGGGTTAGGGTTAGGGTTAGGGTTAGGGTTAGGGTTAGGGTTAGGGTTAGGATGAATGAACACCACAAGAACAATCCAAGATTAGGGTTAGGGTTAGGGTTAGGGTTAGGGTTAGGGTTGGGGTTAGGGTTAGGGTTAGGGTTAGGGTTAGGGTTGGGGTTAGGGTTAGGGTTAGGGTTAGGGTTAGGGTTAGGGTTAGGGTTAGGGTTAGGGTTAGGGTGAATGAACACCGCAAGAACAATCCAAGATTAGGGTTAGGGTTAGGGTTAGGGTTAGGGTTAGGGTTAGGGTTAGGGTTAGGGTTAGGGTTAGGGTTAAGGTTAAGGTTAAGGTTAAGGTTAGGGTTGGGGTTAGGGTTAGGGTTAGGGTTAGGGTTAGGGTTAGGGTTAGGGTTAGGGTTAGGGTTAGGATGAATGAACACCGCAAGAACAATCCAAGATTAGGGTTAGGGTTATGGTTAGGGTTAGGGTTAGGGTTAGGATGAATGAACACCACAAGAACAATCCAAGATTAGGGTTAGGGTTAGGGTTAGGGTTAGGGTGAATGAACACCGCAAGAACAATCCAAGATTAGGGTTAGGGTTAGGGTTAGGGTTAGGGTTAGGGTTAGGGTTAGTGTTAGGGTTAGGGTTAGGGTAAGGGTTAGGGTTAGGGTTAGGGTGAATGAACACCGCACGAACAATCCAAGAATAGGGTTAGGGTTAGGGTTAGGGTTAGGGTTAGGGTTAGGGTTAGGGTTAGGGTTAGGGTTAGGGTTAGGGTTAGGGTTAGGATGAATGAACACCACAAGAACAATCCAAGATTAGGGTTAGGGTTAGGGTTAGGGTTAGGGTTAGGGTTAGGGTTAGGGTTAGGGTTGGGGTTAGGGTTAGGGTTAGGGTTAGGGTTAGGGTTGGGGTTAGGGTTAGGGTTAGGGTTAGGGTTAGGGTTAGGGTTAGGGTTAGGATGAATGAACACCGCAAGAACAATCCAAGATAAGGGTTAGTGTTAGTGTTAGTGTTAGTGTTAGGGTTAGGGTTAGGGTTAGGGTTAGGGTTAGGGTTAGGGTTAGGGTTAGGGTTAGGGTTAGGGTTAGGGTTAGGATGAATGAACACCACAAGAACAATCCAAGATAAGGGTTAGGGTTAGGGTTAGGGTTAGGGTGAATGAACACCGCAAGAACAATCCAAGAATAGGGTTAGGGTTAGGGTTAGGGTTAGGGTTAGGGTTAGGGTTAGGGTTAGGGTTAGGGTTAGGATTAGGGTTAGGGTTAGGGTTAGGGTTAGGGTGAATGAACACCGCAAGAACAATCCAAGATTAGGGTTAGGGTTAGGGTTAGGGTTAGGGTTAGGGTTAGGGTTAGGGTTAGGGTTAGGGTTAGGGTTAGGGTTAGGATGAATGAACACCACAAGAACAATCCAAGATTAGGGTTAGGGTTAGGGTTAGGGTTAGGGTTAGGGTTAGGGTTAGGGTTAGGGTTAGGGTTAGGGTTACGGTTAGGGTTAGGGTTAGGGTTAGGGTTAGGGTTAGGGTGAATGAACACCGCAAGAACAATCCAAGAATAGGGTTAGGGTTAGGGTTAGGGTTAGGGTTAGGGTTAGGGTTAGGGTTAGGGTTAGGGTTAGGGTTAGGGTAAGGGTAAGGGTTAGCGTTAGGGTTAGGGTGAATGAACACCGCAAGAACAATCCAAGAATAGGGTTAGGGTTAGGGTTAGGGTTAGGGTTAGGGTTAGGGTTAGGGTTAGGGTTAGGGTTAGGGTTAGGGTTAGGGTTAGGGATAGGGTTAGGGTTAGGGTTAGGGTTAGAGTGAATGAACACCGGAAGAACAATCCAAGAATAGGGTTAGGGTTAGGGTTAGGGTTAGGGTTAGGGTTAGGGTTAGGGTTAGGGTTAGGGTGAATGAACACTACAAGAACAATCCAAGATTAGGGTTAGGGTTAGGGTTAGGGTTAGGGTTAGGGTTAGGGTTAGGGTTAGGGTTAGGGTGAATGAACACCGCAAGAACAATCCAAGATTAGGGTTAGGGTTAGGGTTAGGGTTAGGGTTAGGGTTAGGGTTAGGGTTAGGGTTAGGGTTAGGGTTAGGGTTAGGATGAATGAACACCACAAGAACAATCCAAGATTAGGGTTAGTGTTAGGGTTAGGGTTAGTGTGAATGAACAACGCAAGAACATACCAAGATTAGGGTTAGGGTTAGGGTTAGGGTTAGGGTTAGGGTTAGGGTTAGGGTTAGGGTTAGGGTTAGGGTTAGGGTTAGGGTGAATGAACACCGCAAGAACAATCCAAGATTAGGGTTAGGGTTAGGGTTAGGGTTAGGGTTAGGGTTAGGGTTAGGGTTAGGGTTAGGGTTAGGGTTAGGGTTAGGGTTAGGGTTAGGGTTAGGGATAGGGATAGGGATAGGGTTAGGGTGAATGAACACCGCAAGAGCAATCCAAGATTAGGGTTAGGGTAAGGGTTAGGGTTAGGGTTAGCTTTAGGGTTAGGGTTAGGGTTAGGGTTAGGGTTAGGATGAATGAACACCGCAAGAGCAATCCAAGATTAGGGTTAGGGTTAGGGTTAGGGTTAGGGTTAGGGTTAGGGTTAGGGTTAGGGTTAGGGTTAGGGTTAGGATGAATGAACACTACAAGAACAATCCAAGATTAGGGTTAGGGTTAGGGTTAGGGTTAGGGTGAATGAACACCGCAAGAACAATCCAAGATTAGGGTTAGGGTTAGGGTTAGGGTTAGGGTTAGGGTTAGGGTTAGGGTTAGGGTTAGGGTTAGGGTTAGGATGAATGAGCACCACAAGAACAATCCAAGATTAGGGTTAGGGTTAGGGTTAGGGTTAGGGTTAGGGTTAGGGTTAGGGTTAGGGTTAGGGTTAGGGTAAGGGTTAGGGTTAGGGTTAGGGTGAATGAACACCGCACGAACAATCCAAGAATAGGGTTAGGGTGAGGGTTAGGGTTAGGGTTAGGGTTAGGGTTAGGGTTAGGGTTAGGGTTAGGATTAGGGTTAGGGTTAGGGTTAGGGTTAGGGTTAGGGTTAGGGTTAGGGTTAGGGTTAGGGTGAATGAACACCGCAAGAACAATCCAAGAATAGGGTTAGGGTTAGGGTTAGGGTTAGGGTTAGAGTGAATGAACACCGGAAGAACAATCCAAGAATAGGGTTAGGGTTAGGGTTAGGGTTAGGGTTAGGGTTAGGGTTAGGGTTAGGGTTAGGGTGAATGAACACTACAAGAACAATCCAAGATTAGGGTTAGGGTTAGGGTTAGGGTTAGGGTTAGGGTTAGGGTTAGGGTTAGGGTTAGGGTTAGGGTGAATGAACACCGCAAGAACAATCCAAGATTAGGGTTAGGGTTAGGGTTAGGGTTAGGGTTAGGGTTAGGGTTAGGGTTAGGGTTAGGGTTAGGGTTAGGGTTAGGGTTAGGGTTAGGGTGAATGAACACTACAAGAACAATCCAAGATTAGGGTTAGGGTTAGGGTTAGGGTTAGGGTTAGGGTTAGGGTTAGGGTTAGGGTGAGGGTTAGGGTGAATGAACACCGCAAGAACAATCCAAGATTAGGGTTAGGGTTAGGGTTAGGGTTAGGGTTAGGGTTAGGGTTAGGGTTAGGGTTAGGGTTAGGGTTAGGATGAATGAACACCACAAGAACAATCCAAGATTAGGGTTAGGGTTAGGGTTAGGGTTAGGGTTAGGGTTAGTGTGAATGAACAACGCAAGAACATACCAAGATTAGGGTTAGGGTTAGGGTTAGGGTTAGGGTTAGGGTTAGGGTTAGGGTTAGGGTTGGGGTGAATGAACACCGCAAGAACAATCCAAGATTAGGGTTAGGGTTAGGGTTAGGGTTAGGGTTAGGGTTAGGGTTAGGGTTAGGGTTAGTGTTAGGGTTAGGGTTAGGGTTAGGGTTAGGGTTAGGGATAGGGTTAGGGTGAATGAACACCGCAAGAGCAATCCAAGATTAGGGTTAGGGTAAGGGTTAGGGTTAGGGTTAGCTTTAGGGTTAGGGTTAGGGTTAGGGTTAGGGTTAGGGTTAGGATTAATGAACACCGCAAGAACAATCCAAGATAAGGGTTAGTGTTAGGTTTAGGGTTAGGGTTAGGGTTAGCGTTAGGGTTAGGGTTAGGGTTAGGGTTAGGGTTAGGGTTAGGATGAATGAACACCGCAAGAGCAATCCAAGATTAGGGTTAGGGTTAGGGTTAGGGTTAGGGTTAGGGTTAGGGTTAGGGTTAGGGTTAGGATGAATGAACACTACAAGAACAATCCAAGATTAGGGTTAGGGTTAGGGTTAGGGTTAGGGTTAGGGTTAGGGTTAGGGTTAGGGTGAATGAACACTACAAGAACAATCCAAGATTAGGGTTAGGGTTAGGGTTAGGGTTAGGGTTAGGGTTAGGGTTAGGGTTAGGGTTAGGGTTAGGGTTAGGGTTAGGGTGAATGAACACCGCAAGAACAATCCAAGATTAGGGTTAGGGTTAGGGTTAGGGTTAGGGTTAGGGTTAGGGTTAGGGTTAGGGTTAGGGTTAGGGTTAGGGTTAGGGTTAGGATGAATGAACACCACAAGAACAATCCAAGATTAGGGTTAGGGTTAGGGTTAGGGTTAGTCTGAATGAACAACGCAAGAACATACCAAGATTAGGGTTAGGGTTAGGGTTAGGGTTAGGGTTAGGGTTAGGGTTAGGGTTAGGGTTAGGGTTAGGGTTAGGGTGAATGAACACCGCAAGAACAATCCAAGATTAGGGTTAGGGTTAGGGTTAGGGTTAGGGTTAGGGTTAGGGTTAGGGTTAGGGTTAGGGTTAGGGTTAGGATGAATGAACACCGCAAGAGCAATCCAAGATTAGGGTTAGGGTTAGGGTTAGGGTTAGGGTTAGGGTTAGGGTTAGGGTTAGGGTTAGGATGAATGAACACTACAAGAACAATCCAAGATTAGGGTTAGGGTTAGGGTTAGGGTTAGGGTGAATGAACACCGCAAGAACAATCCAAGATTAGGGTTAGGGTTAGGGTTAGGGTTAGGGTTAGGGTTAGGGTTAGGGTTAGGGTTAGGGTTAGGATGAATGAACACCACAAGAACAATCCAAGATTAGGGTTAGGGTTAGGGTTAGGGTTAGGGTTAGGGTTAGGGTTAGGGTTAGGGTTAGGGTTAGGGTTAGGGTTAGGGTTAGGGTTAGGGTTAGGGTTAGGGTAAGGGTTAGGGTTAGGGTTAGGGTGAATGAACACCGCACGAACAATCCAAGAATAGGGTTAGGGTTAGGGTTAGGGTTAGGGTTAGGGTTAGGGTTAGGGTTAGGGTTAGGATTAGGGTTAGGGTTAGGGTTAGGGTTAGGGTTAGGGTTAGGGTTAGGGTGAATGAACACCGCAAGAACAATCCAAGAATAGGGTTAGGGTTAGGGTTAGGGTTAGGGTTAGGGTTAGGGTTAGGGTTAGGGTTAGGGTTAGGGTTAGGGTTAGGGTTAGAGTGAATGAACACCGGAAGAACAATCCAAGAATAGGGTTAGGGTTAGGGTTAGGGTTAGGGTTAGGGTTAGGGTTAGGGTTAGGGTGAATGAACACTACAAGAACAATCCAAGATTAGGGTTAGGGTTAGGGTTAGGGTTAGGGTTAGGGTTAGGGTTAGGGTTAGGGTTAGGGTTAGGGTTAGGGTGAATGAACACCGCAAGAACAATCCAAGATTAGGGTTAGGGTTAGGGTTAGGGTTAGGGTTAGGGTTAGGGTTAGGGTTAGGGTTAGGGTTAGGGTTAGGGTTAGGGTTAGGATGAATGAACACCACAAGAACAATCCAAGATTAGGGTTAGGGTTAGGGTTAGGGTTGGGGTTAGGGTTAGTGTGAATGAACAACGCAAGAACATACCAAGATTAGGGTTAGGGTTAGGGTTAGGGTTAGGGTTAGGGTTAGGGTTAGGGTGAATGAACACCGCAAGAACAATCCAAGATTAGGGTTAGGGTTAGGGTAAGGGTTAGGGTTAGGGTTAGCTTTAGGGTTAGGGTTAGGGTTAGGGTTAGGGTTAGGGTTAGGATGAATGAACACCGCAAGAACAATCCAAGATAAGGGTTAGTGTTAGGTTTAGGGTTAGGGTTAGGGTTAGCGTTAGGGTTAGGGTTAGGGTTAGGGTTAGGGTTAGGATGAATGAACACCGCAAGAGCAATCCAAGATTAGGGTTAGGGTTAGGGTTAGGGTTAGGGTTAGGGTTAGGGTTAGGGTTAGGGTTAGGGTTAGGATGAATGAACACTACAAGAACAATCCAAGATTAGGGTTAGGGTTAGGGTTAGGGTTAGGGTGAATGAACACCGCAAGAACAATCCAAGATTAGGGTTAGGGTTAGGGTTAGGGTTAGGGTTAGGGTTAGGGTTAGGGTTAGGGTTAGGGTTAGGGTTAGGGTTAGGGTTAGGGTTAGGGTAAGGGTTAGGGTTAGGGTTAGGGTGAATGAACACCGCACGAACAATCCAAGAATAGGGTTAGGGTTAGGGTTAGGGTTAGGGTTAGGGTTAGGGTTAGGGTTAGGGTTAGGGTTAGGGTGAATGAACACCGCAAGAACAATCCAAGAATAGGGTTAGGGTTAGGGTTAGGGTTAGGGTTAGGGTTAGGGTTGGGGTTAGGGTTAGGGTTAGGATGAATGAACACCACAAGAACAATCCAAGATTAGGGTTAGGGTTAGGGTTAGGGTTAGGGTTAGGGTTAGGGTTAGGGTTAGGGTTGGGGTTAGGGTTAGGGTTAGGGTTAGGGTTAGGGTTAGGGTTAGGGTTAGGATGAATGAACACCGCAAGAACAATCCAAGATTAGGGTTAGGGTTAGGGTTAGGGTTAGGGTTAGGGTTAGGGTTAGGGTGAATGAACACCGCAAGAACAATCCAAGATTAGGGTTAGGGTTAGGGTTAGGGTTAGGGTTAGGGTTAGGGTTAGGGTTAGGGTTAGGGTTAGGGTTAAGGTTAAGGTTAAGGTTAAGGTTAAGGTTGGGGTTGGGGTTAGGGTTAGGGTTAGGGTTAGGGTTAGGGTTAGGGTTAGGGTTAGGGTTAGGGTTAGGGTTAGGATGAATGAACACCGCAAGAACAATCCAAGATTAGGGTTAGGGTTATGGTTAGGGTTAGGGTTAGGGTTAGGGTTAGGATGAATGAACACCACAAGAACAATCCAAGAATAGGGTTAGGGTTAGGGTTAGGGTTAGGGTTAGGGTTAGGGTTAGG
>NW_028113095.1:65000-67500 GCF_964234715.1 Podarcis melisellensis | reverse complement strand
CCAAGATAAGGGTTAGTGTTAGTGTTAGTGTTAGTGTTAGTGTTAGGGTTAGGGTTAGGGTTAGGGTTAGGGTTAGGGTTAGGGTTAGGGTTAGGGTTAGGGTTAGGGTTAGGGTTAGGATGAATGAACACCGCAAGAACAATCCACGATTAGGGTTAGGGTTAGTGTTAGGGTTAGGGTTAGGGTTAGGGTTAGGGTTAGGGTTAGGGTTAGGGTTAGAGTTAGGGTTAGGGTTAGGTTTAGGATGAATGAACACCGCAAGAACAATCCAAGATTAGGGTTAGGGTTAGGGTTAGGGTTAGGGTTAGGGTTAGGGTTAGGGTTAGGGTTAGGGTTAGGGTTAGGGTTAGGATGAATGAACACTACAAGAACAATCCAAGATTAGGGTTAGGGTTAGGGTTAGGGTTAGGGTTAGGGTGAATGAACACCGCAAGAACAATCCAAGATTAGGGTTAGGGTTAGGGTTAGGGTTAGGGTTAGGGTTAGGGTGAATGAACACCGCAAGAACAATCCAAGAATAGGGTTAGGGTTAGGGTTAGGGTTAGGGTTAGGGTTAGGGTTAGGGTTAGGGTTAGGGTTAGGGTTAGGGTTAGGGTTAGGGTTAGAGTTAGGGTTAGGGTTAGGTTTAGGATGAATGAACACCGCAAGAACAATCCAAGATTAGGGTTAGGGTTAGGGTTAGGGTTAGGGTTAGGGTTAGGGTTAGGGTTAGGGTTAGGGTTAGGGTTACGGTTAGGGTTACGGTTAGGGTTAGGGTTAGGATGAATGAACACTACAAGAACAATCCAAGATTAGGGTTAGGGTTAGGGTTAGGGTTAGGGTTAGGGTTAGGGTTAGGGTTAGGGTTAGGGTTAGGGTTAGGGTTAGGGTTAGGGTTAGGGTTAGGGTTAGGGTTAGGGTGAATGAACACCGCAAGAACAATCCAAGATTAGGGTTAGGGTTAGGGTTAGGGTTAGGGTTAGGGTGAATGAACACCGCAAGAACAATCCAAGAATAGGGTTAGGGTTAGGGTTAGGGTTAGGGTGAATGAACACCGCAAGAACAATCCAAGATTAGGGTTAGGGTTAGGGTTAGGGTTAGGGTTAGGGTTAGGGTTAGGGTTAGGGTTAGGGTTAGGGTTAGGGTTAGGGTTAGGGTTAGGGTTAGGGTTAGGGTTAGGATGAATGAACACCACAAGAACAATCCAAGATTAGGGTTAGTTTTAGGGTTAGGGTTAGGGTTAGGGTTAGGGTTAGGGTTAGGGTGAATGAACACCGCAAGAACAATCCAAGATTAGGGTTAGGGTTAGGGTTAGGGTTAGGGTTAGGGTTAGGGTTAGGGTTAGGGTTAGGGTTAGGGTTGGGGTTAGGGTTAGGGTTAGGGTTAGGGTTAGGGTTAGGGTTAGGGTTAGGGTTAGGGTTAGGGTTAGGGTTAGGGTTAGGATGAATGAACACCGCAAGAACAATCCAAGATTAGGGTTAGGGTTATGGTTAGGGTTAGGGTTAGGGTTAGGGTTAGGATGAATGAACACCACAAGAACAATCCAAGATTAGGGTTAGGGTTAGGGTTAGGGTTAGGGTTAGGGTTAGGGTTAGGGTTAGGGTTAGGGTTAGGGTTGGGGTTAGGGTTAGGGTTAGGGTTAGGGTTAGGGTTGGGGTTAGGGTTAGGGTTAGGGTTAGGGTTAGGGTTAGGGTTAGGGTTAGGGTTAGGGTTAGGGTTAGGGTTAGGGTTAGGATGAATGAACACCGCAAGAACAATCCAAGATAAGGGTTAGTGTTAGTGTTAGTGTTAGTGTTAGGGTTAGGGTTAGGGTTAGGGTTAGGGTTAGGGTTAGGGTTAGGATGAATGAACACCGCAAGAACAATCCACGATTAGGGTTAGGGTTAGTGTTAGGGTTAGGGTTAGGGTTAGGGTTAGGGTTAGGGTTAGGGTTAGGGTTAGGGTTAGGGTTAGGGTTAGGGTTAGGGTTAGGGTGAATGAACACCGCAAGAACAATCCAAGATTAGGGTTAGGGTTAGGGTTAGGGTTAGGGTTAGGGTGAATGAACACCGCAAGAACAATCCAAGAATAGGGTTAGGGTTAGGGTTAGGGTTAGGGTGAATGAACACCGCAAGAACAATCCAAGATTAGGGTTAGGGTTAGGGTTAGGGTTAGGGTTAGGGTTAGGGTTAGGGTTAGGGTTAGGGTTAGGGTTAGGATGAATGAACACCACAAGAACAATCCAAGATTAGGGTTAGTTTTAGGGTTAGGGTTAGGGTTAGGGTTAGGGTTAGGGTTAGGGTGAATGAACACCGCAAGAACAATCCAAGATTAGGGTTAGGGTTAGGGTTAGGGTTAGGGTTAGGGTTAGGGTTAGGGTTAGGGTTAGGGTTGGGGTTAGGGTTAGGGTTAGGGTTAGGGTTAGGGTTAGGGTTAGGGTTAGGGTTAGGGTTAGGATGAATGAACACCGCAAGAACAATCCAAGATTAGGGTTAGGGTTATGGTTAGGGTTAGGGTTAGGGTTAGGGTTAGGATGAATGAA
>NW_028113095.1:27500-50000 GCF_964234715.1 Podarcis melisellensis | reverse complement strand
GGTTAGGGTTAGGGTTAGGGTTAGGGTTAGGGTTAGGGTGAATGAACACCGCAAGAACAATCCAAGAATAGGGTTAGGGTTAGGGTTAGGGTTAGGGTTAGGGTTAGGGTTAGGGTTAGGGTTAGGGTTAGGGTTAGAGTTAGGGTTAGGGTTAGGTTTAGGATGAATGAACACCGCAAGAACAATCCAAGATTAGGGTTAGGGTTAGGGTTAGGGTTAGGGTTAGGGTTAGGGTTAGGGTTAGGGTTAGGATGAATGAACACTACAAGAACAATCCAAGATTAGGGTTAGGGTTAGGGTTAGGGTTAGCGTTAGGGTGAATGAACACCGCAAGAACAATCCAAGATTAGGGTTAGGGTTAGGGTTAGGGTTAGGGTTACGGTTAGGGTGAATGAACACCGCAAGAACAATCCAAGAATAGGGTTAGGGTTAGGGTTAGGTTTAGGGTGAATGAACACCGCAAGAACAATCCAAGATTAGGGTTAGGGTTAGGGTTAGGGTTAGGGTTAGGGTTAGGGTTAGGGTTAGGGTTAGGGTTAGGGTTAGGGTTAGGGTTAGGGTTAGGGTTAGGATGAATGAACACCACAAGAACAATCCAAGATTAGGGTTAGGGTTAGGGTTAGGGTTAGGGTTAGGGTTAGGGTTAGGGTTAGGGTTAGGGTTAGGGTAAAGGTAAGGGTTAGGGTTAGGGTTAGGGTGAATGAACACCGCAAGAACAATCCAAGATAAGGGTTAGTGTTAGGTTTAGGGTTAGGGTTAGGGTTAGCGTTAGGGTTAGGGTGAATGAACACCGCAAGAACAATCCAAGAATAGGGTTAGGGTTAGGGTTAGGGTTAGGGTTAGGGTTAGGGTTAGGGTTAGGGTTAGGGTTAGAGTGAATGAACACCGGAAGAACAATCCAAGAATAGAGTTAGGGTTAGGGTTAGGGTTAGGGTTAGGGTTAGGGTTAGGGTTAGGGTTAGGGTTAGGGTTAGGGTTAGTGTTAGGGTTAGGGTTAGGGTTAGGGTTAGGGTTAGGGTTAGGATGAATGAACACTACAAGAACAATCCAAGATTAGGGTTAGGGTTAGGGTTAGGGTTAGGGTTAGGGTTAGGGTTAGGGTTAGGGTTAGGGTTAGGGTTAGGGTAAGGGTTAGGGTTAGGGTTAGGGTTAGGGTTGGGGTTAGGGTTAGGGTGAATGAACACCGCAAGAACAATCCAAGATTAGGGTTAGGGTTAGGGTTAGGGTTAGGGTTAGGGTTAGGGTTAGGGTTAGGGTTAGGATGAATGAACACAACAAGAACAATCCAAGATTAGGGTTAGGGTTAGGGTTAGGGTTAGTGTGAATGAACAACGCAAGAACATACCAAGATTAGGGTTAGGGTTAGGGTTAGGGTTAGGGTTAGGGTTAGGGTTAGGGTTAGGGTTAGGGTTAGGGTTAGGGTTAGGCTGAATGAACACCGCAAGAACAATCCAAGATTAGGGTTAGGGTTAGGGTTAGGGTTAGAGTTAGGGTTAGGATGAATGAACACCGCAAGAACAATGCAAGATTAGGGTTAGGGTTAGGGTTAGGGTTAGGGTTAGGGTTAGGGTTAGGGTTAGGGTTAGGGTTAGGGTTAGGGTTAGGGTTAGGGTTAGGGTGAATGAACACCGCAAGAACAATCCAAGATTAGGGTTAGGGTTAGGGTTAGGGTTAGGGTTAGGGTTAGGGTTAGGGTTAGGGTTAGGGTTAGGATGAATGAACACCACAAAAACAATCCAAGATTAGGGTTAGGGTTAGGGTTAGGGTTAGGGTTAGGGTTAGGGTTAGGGTTAGGGTGAATGAACACCACAAGAACAATCCAAGATTAGGGTTAGGGTTAGGGTTAGGGTTAGGGTTAGGGTTAGGGTTAGGATGAATGAACACCACAAAAACAATCCAAGATTAGGGTTAGGGTTAGGGTTAGGGTTAGGGTTAGGGTTAGGGTTAGGGTTAGGGTTAGGGTTAGGGTTAGGGTTAGGGTTAGGGTTAGGGTTAGGGTGAATGAACACCACAAGAACAATCCAAGATTAGGGTTAGGGTTAGGGTTGGGGTTAGGGTTAGGGATAGGGTTAGGGTTGGGGTTGGGGTTAGGGTTAGGGTTAGGGTTAGGGTTAGGGTTAGGGTTAGGGTTAGGGTTAGGGTTAGGGTTAGGGTTAGGGTTAGGGTTAGGATGAATGAACACCGCAAGAACAATCCAAGATAAGGGTTAGTGTTAGTGTTAGTGTTAGTGTTAGTGTTAGGGTTAGGGTTAGGGTTAGGGTTAGGGTTAGGGTTAGGGTTAGGGTTAGGGTTAGCTTTAGGGTTAGGGTTAGGGTTAGGATGAATGAACACCGCAAGAACAATCCACGATTAGGGTTAGGGTTAGGGTTAGGGTTAGTGTTAGGGTTAGGGTTAGGGTTAGGGTTAGGGTTAGGGTTAGGGTTAGGGTTAGGGTTAGGGTTAGGTTTAGGATGAATGAACACCGCAAGAACAATCCAAGATTAGGGTTAGGGTTAGGGTTAGGGTTAGGGATAGGGTTAGGGTTAGGGTTAGGGTTAGGGTTAGGGTTAGGGTTAGGGTTAAGGTGAATGAACACCGCAAGAACAATCCAAGATTAGGGTTAGGGTTAGGGTTAGGGTTAGGGTTAGGGTTAGGGTGAATGAACACCGCAAGAACAATCCAAGAATATGGTTAGGGTTAGGGTTAGGGTTAGGGTTATGGTTAGGGTTAGGGTTAGGGTTAGGGTTAGGGTTAGGGTTAGAGTTAGGGTTAGGGTTAGGTTTAGGATGAATGAACACCGCAAGAACAATCCAAGATTAGGGTTAGGGTTAGGGTTAGGGTTAGGGTTAGGGTTAGGGTTAGGGTTAGGGTTAGGGTTAGGGTTAGGGTTAGGGTTAGGGTTAGGGTTAGGGTTAGGGTTAGAGTGAATGAACACCGGAAGAACAATCCAAGAATAGGGTTAGGGTTAGGGTTAGGGTTAGGGTTAGGGTTAGGGTTAGGGTTAGGGTTAGGGTTAGGGTTAGGATTAGGGTTAGGGTTAGGGTTAGGGTTAGGGTTAGGGTTAGGGTTAGTGTTAGGGTTAGGGTTAGGGTTAGGGTTAGGATGAATGAACACTACAAGAACAATCCAAGATTAGGGTTAGGGTTAGGGTTAGGGTTAGGGTTAGGGTTAGGGTAAGGGTTAGGGTTAGGGTTAGGGTTAGGGTTGGGGTTAGGGTTAGGGTGAATGAACACCGCAAGAACAATCCAAGATTAGGGTTAGGGTTAGGGTTAGGGTTAGGGTTAGGGTTAGGGTTAGGGTTAGGGTTAGGGTTAGGGTTAGGGTTAGGGTTAGGTTTAGGATGAATGAACACCGCAAGAACAATCCAAGATTAGGGTTAGGGTTAGGGTTAGGGTTAGGGTTAGGGTTAGGGTTAGGGTTAGGGTTAGGGTTAGGGTGAATGAACACCGCAAGAACAATCCAAGATTAGGGTTAGGGTTAGGGTTAGGGTTAGGGTTAGGGTTAGGGTTAGGGTTAGGGTTAGGATGAATGAACACAACAAGAACAATCCAAGATTAGGGTTAGGGTTAGGGTTAGGGTTAGTGTGAATGAACAACGCAAGAACATACCAAGATTAGGGTTAGGGTTAGGGTTAGGGTTAGGGTTAGGGTTAGGGTTAGGGTTAGGGTTAGGGTTAGGGTTAGGGTTAGGGTGAATGAACACCGCAAGAACAATCCAAGATTAGGGTTAGGGTTAGGGTTAGGGTTAGGGTTAGGGTTAGGGTTAGGGTTAGGGTTAGGGTTAGGGTTAGGGTTAGGGTTAGGATGAATGAACACCGCAAGAACAATGCAAGATTAGGGTTAGGGTTAGGGTTAGGGTTAGGGTTAGGGTTAGGGTTAGGGTTAGGGTTAGGGTTAGGGTTAGGATGAATGAACACCACAAAAACAATCCAAGATTAGGGTTAGGGTTAGGGTTAGGGTTAGGGTTAGGGTTAGGGTTAGGGTTAGGGTTAGGGTTAGGGTGAATGAACACCACAAGAACAATCCAAGATTAGGGTTAGGGTTAGGGTTAGGGTTAGGGTTAGGGTTAGGATGAATGAACACCACAAAAACAATCCAAGATTAGGGTTAGGGTTAGGGTTAGGGTTAGGGTTAGGGTTAGGGTTAGGGTTAGGGTTAGGGTTAGGGTTAGGGTTAGGGTTAGGGTGAATGAACACCACAAGAACAATCCAAGATTAGGGTTAGGGTTAGGGTTAGGGTTAGGGTTAGGGTTAGGGTTGGGGTTAGGGTTAGGGATAGGGTTAGAGTTGGGGTTAGGGTTAGGGTTAGGGTTAGGGTTAGGGTTAGGGTTAGGGTTAGGGTTAGGATGAATGAACACCGCAAGAACAATCCAAGATAAGGGTTAGTGTTAGTGTTAGTGTTAGGGTTAGGGTTAGGGTTAGGGTTAGGGTTAGGGTTAGGGTTAGGGTTAGGGTTAGGGTTAGGGTTAGGGTTAGCTTTAGGGTTAGGGTTAGGGTTAGGGTTAGGATGAATGAACACCGCAAGAACAATCCACGATTAGGGTGAGGGTTAGGGTTAGGGTTAGTGTTAGGGTTAGGGTTAGGGTTAGGGTTAGGGTTAGGGTTAGGGTTAGGGTTAGGGTTAGGGTTAGCTTTAGGGTTAGGGTTAGGGTTAGGATGAATGAACACCGCAAGAACAATCCACGATTAGGGTTAGGGTTAGGGTTAGGGTTAGTGTTAGGGTTAGGGTTAGGGTTAGGGTTAGGGTTAGGGTTAGGGTTAGGGTTAGGGTTAGGGTTAGGTTTAGGATGAATGAACACCGCAAGAACAATCCAAGATTAGGGTTAGGGTTAGGGTTAGGGTTAGGGATAGGGTTAGGGTTAGGGTTAGGGTTAGGGTTAGGGTTAGGGTTAGGGTTAAGGTGAATGAACACCGCAAGAACAATCCAAGATTAGGGTTAGGGTTAGGGTTAGGGTTAGGGTTAGGGTTAGGGTGAATGAACACCGCAAGAACAATCCAAGAATATGGTTAGGGTTAGGGTTAGGGTTAGGGTTATGGTTAGGGTTAGGGTTAGGGTTAGGGTTAGGGTTAGGGTTAGAGTTAGGGTTAGGGTTAGGTTTAGGATGAATGAACACCGCAAGAACAATCCAAGATTAGGGTTAGGGTTAGGGTTAGGGTTAGGGTTAGGGTTAGGGTTAGGGTTAGGGTTAGGGTTAGGGTTAGGGTTAGGGTTAGGGTTAGGGTTAGGGTTAGGGTTAGGGTTAGGGTTAGAGTGAATGAACACCGGAAGAACAATCCAAGAATAGGGTTAGGGTTAGGGTTAGGGTTAGGGTTAGGGTTAGGGTTAGGGTTAGGGTTAGGGTTAGGGTTAGGATTAGGGTTAGGGTTAGGGTTAGGGTTAGGGTTAGGGTTAGGGTTAGTGTTAGGGTTAGGGTTAGGGTTAGGGTTAGGATGAATGAACACTACAAGAACAATCCAAGATTAGGGTTAGGGTTAGGGTTAGGGTTAGGGTTAGGGTAAGGGTTAGGGTTAGGGTTAGGGTTAGGGTTGGGGTTAGGGTTAGGGTGAATGAACACCGCAAGAACAATCCAAGATTAGGGTTAGGGTTAGGGTTAGGGTTAGGGTTAGGGTTAGGGTTAGGGTTAGGGTTAGGGTTAGGGTTAGGGTTAGGTTTAGGATGAATGAACACCGCAAGAACAATCCAAGATTAGGGTTAGGGTTAGGGTTAGGGTTAGGGTTAGGGTTAGGGTTAGGGTTAGGGTTAGGGTGAATGAACACCGCAAGAACAATCCAAGATTAGGGTTAGGGTTAGGGTTAGGGTTAGGGTTAGGGTTAGGGTTAGGGTTAGGGTTAGGATGAATGAACACAACAAGAACAATCCAAGATTAGGGTTAGGGTTAGGGTTAGGGTTAGTGTGAATGAACAACGCAAGAACATACCAAGATTAGGGTTAGGGTTAGGGTTAGGGTTAGGGTTAGGGTTAGGGTTAGGGTTAGGGTTAGGGTTAGGGTTAGGGTTAGGGTTAGGGTGAATGAACACCGCAAGAACAATCCAAGATTAGGGTTAGGGTTAGGGTTAGGGTTAGGGTTAGGGTTAGGGTTAGGGTTAGGGTTAGGGTTAGGGTTAGGGTTAGGATGAATGAACACCGCAAGAACAATGCAAGATTAGGGTTAGGGTTAGGGTTAGGGTTAGGGTTAGGGTTAGGGTTAGGGTTAGGGTTAGGGTTAGGGTTAGGATGAATGAACACCACAAAAACAATCCAAGATTAGGGTTAGGGTTAGGGTTAGGGTTAGGGTTAGGGTTAGGGTTAGGGTTAGGGTTAGGGTTAGGGTGAATGAACACCACAAGAACAATCCAAGATTAGGGTTAGGGTTAGGGTTAGGGTTAGGGTTAGGGTTAGGATGAATGAACACCACAAAAACAATCCAAGATTAGGGTTAGGGTTAGGGTTAGGGTTAGGGTTAGGGTTAGGGTTAGGGTTAGGGTTAGGGTTAGGGTTAGGGTTAGGGTTAGGGTGAATGAACACCACAAGAACAATCCAAGATTAGGGTTAGGGTTAGGGTTAGGGTTAGGGTTAGGGTTAGGGTTGGGGTTAGGGTTAGGGATAGGGTTAGAGTTGGGGTTAGGGTTAGGGTTAGGGTTAGGGTTAGGGTTAGGGTTAGGGTTAGGGTTAGGGTTAGGATGAATGAACACCGCAAGAACAATCCAAGATAAGGGTTAGTGTTAGTGTTAGTGTTAGGGTTAGGGTTAGGGTTAGGGTTAGGGTTAGGGTTAGGGTTAGGGTTAGGGTTAGGGTTAGGGTTAGGGTTAGCTTTAGGGTTAGGGTTAGGGTTAGGGTTAGGATGAATGAACACCGCAAGAACAATCCACGATTAGGGTGAGGGTTAGGGTTAGGGTTAGTGTTAGGGTTAGGGTTAGGGTTAGGGTTAGGGTTAGGGTTAGGGTTAGAGTTAGGGTTAGGGTTAGGTTTAGGATGAATGAACACCGCAAGAACAATCCAAGAATAGGGTTAGGGTTAGGGTTAGGGTTAGGGTTAGGGTTAGGGTTAGGGTTAGGGTTAGGGTTAGGGTTAGAGTTAGGGTTAGGGTTAGGTTTAGGATGAATGAACACCGCAAGAACAATCCAAGATTAGGGTTAGGGTTAGGGTTAGGGTTAGGGTTAGGGTTAGGGTTAGGGTTAGGGTTAGGGTTAGAGTGAATGAACACCGGAAGAACAATCCAAGAATAGGGTTAGGGTTAGGGTTAGGGTTAGGATTAGGGTTAGGGTTAGGGTTAGGGTTAGGGTTAGGGTTAGGGTTAGGGTTAGTGTTAGGGTTAGGGTTAGGGTTAGGGTTAGGATGAATGAACACTACAAGAACAATCCAAGATTAGGGTTAGGGTTAGGGTTAGGGTTAGGGTTAGGGTTAGGGTAAGGGTTAGGGTTAGGGTTAGGGTTGGGGTTAGGGTTAGGGTGAATGAACACCGCAAGAACAATCCAAGATTAGGGTTAGGGTTAGGGTTAGGGTTAGTGTGAATGAACAACGCAAGAACATACCAAGATTAGGGTTAGGGTTAGGGTTAGGGCTAGGGTTAGGGTTAGGGTTAGGGTTAGGGTTAGGGTTAGGGTTAGGGTTAGGGTTAGGGTTAGGGTGAATGAACACCGCAAGAACAATCCAAGATTAGGGTTAGGGTTAGGGTTAGTGTTAGTGTTAGGGTTAGGGTTAGGGTTAGGGTTAGGGTTAGGATGAATGAACACTACAAGAACAATCCAAGATTAGGGTTAGGGTTAGGGTTAGGGTTAGGGTTAGGGTTAGGGTAAGGGTTAGGGTTAGGGTTAGGGTTAGGGTTGGGGTTAGGGTTAGGGTGAATGAACACCGCAAGAACAATCCAAGATTAGGGTTAGGGTTAGGGTTAGGGTTAGGGTTAGGGTTAGGATGAATGAACACAACAAGAACAATCCAAGATTAGGGTTAGGGTTAGGGTTAGGGTTAGTGTGAATGAACAACGCAAGAACATACCAAGATTAGGGTTAGGGTTAGGGTTAGGGTTAGGGTTAGGGTTAGGGTTAGGGTTAGGGTTAGGGTTAGGGTTAGGGTTAGGGTTAGGGTTAGGGTGAATGAACACCGCAAGAACAATCCAAGATTAGGGTTAGGGTTAGGGTTAGGGTTAGAGTTAGGGTTAGGATGAATGAACACCGCAAGAACAATGCAAGATTAGGGTTAGGGTTAGGGTTAGGGTTAGGGTTAGGGTTAGGGTTAGGGTTAGGGTTAGGGTTAGGATGAATGAACACTACAAGAACAATCCAAGATTAGGGTTAGGGTTAGGGTTAGGGTTAGGGTTAGGGTTAGGGTTAGGGTTAGGGTGAATGAACACCGCAAGAACAATCCAAGATTAGGGTTAGGGTTAGGGTTAGGGTTAGGGTTAGGGTTAGGGTTAGGGTTAGGGTTAGGATGAATGAACACCACAAAAACAATCCAAGATTAGGGTTAGGGTTAGGGTTAGGGTTAGGGTTAGGGTTAGGGTTAGGGTGAATGAACACCACAAGAACAATCCAAGATTAGGGTTAGGGTTAGGGTTAGGGTTAGGGTTAGGGTTAGGGTTAGGGTTAGGATGAATGAACACCACAAAAACAATCCAAGATTAGGGTTAGGGTTAGGGTTAGGGTTAGGGTTAGGGTTAGGGTTAGGGTTAGGGTTATGGTGAATGAACACCACAAGAACAATCCAAGATTAGGGTTAGGGTTAGGGTTGGGGTTGGGGTTAGGGTTAGGGTTAGGGTTGGGGTTAGGGTTAGGGTTAGGGTTAGGGTTAGGGTTAGGGTTAGGGTTAGGGTTCGGGTTAGGATGAATGAACACCGCAAGAACAATCCAAGATAAGGGTTAGTGTTAGTGTTAGTGTTAGTGTTAGTGTTAGTGTTAGGGTTAGGGTTAGGGTTAGGGTTAGGGTTAGGGTTAGGGTTAGGGTTAGGGTTAGGGTTAGGGTTAGGGTTAGGGTTAGCTTTAGGGTTAGGGTTAGGGTTAGGATGAATGAACACCGCAAGAACAATCCACGATTAGGGTTAGGGTTAGGGTTAGGGTTAGGGTTAGTGTTAGGGTTAGTGTTAGGGTTAGGGTTAGGGTTAGGGTTAGGGTTAGGGTTAGGGTTAGGGTTAGGGTTAGGGTTAGGGTTAGGGTTAGGTTTAGGATGAATGAACACCGCAAGAACAATCCAAGATTAGGGTTAGGGTTAGGGTTAGGGTTAGGGTTAGGGTTAGGGTTAGGGTTAGGGATAGGGATAGGGTTAGGGTTTGGGTTAGGGTGAATGAACACCGCAAGAACAATCCAAGATTAGGGTTAGGGTTAGGGTTAGGGTTAGGGTTAGGGTTAGGGTTAGGGTTAGGGTTAGGGTGAATGAACACCGCAAGAACAATCCAAGAATATGGTTAGGGTTAGGGTTAGGGTTAGGGTTAGGGTTAGGGTTAGGGTTAGGGTTAGGGTTAGGGTTAGGGTTAGGGTTAGAGTTAGGGTTAGGGTTAG
This sequence comes from Podarcis melisellensis, assembly GCF_964234715.1. NCBI lineage: Eukaryota > Metazoa > Chordata > Lepidosauria > Squamata > Lacertidae > Podarcis > Podarcis melisellensis. Next base: position 40,552 of record NW_028113095.1, on the reverse strand, counting down.
GTTTAGGATGAATGAACACCGCAAGAACAATCCAAGATTAGGGTTAGGGTTAGGGTTAGGGTTAGGGTTAGGGTTAGGGTTAGGGTTAGGGTTAGGGTTAGGGTTAGGGTTAGGGTTAGGGTTAGGGTTAGGGTTAGGGTTAGGGTTAGGGTTAGAGTGAATGAACACCGGAAGAACAATCCAAGAATAGGGTTAGGGTTAGGGTTAGGGTTAGGGTTAGGGTTAGGGTTAGGGTTAGGATTAGGGTTAGGGTTAGGGTTAGGGTTAGGGTTAGGGTTAGGGTTAGGGTTAGGGTTAGGGTTAGGGTTAGGGTTAGGGTTAGGGTTAGGGTTAGGATGAATGAACACTACAAGAACAATCCAAGATTAGGGTTAGGGTTAGGGTTAGGGTTAGGGTTAGGGTTAGGGTTAGGGTAAGGGTTAGGGTTAGGGTTAGGGTTAGGGTTAGGGTTAGGGTTGGGGTTAGGGTTAGGGTGAATGAACACCGCAAGAACAATCCAAGATTAGGGTTAGGGTTAGGGTTAGGGTTAGGGTTAGGGTTAGGGTTAGGGTTAGGGTTAGGGTTAGGGTTAGGGTTAGGGTTAGGGTTAGGGTTAGGGTTAGGTTTAGGATGAATGAACACCGCAAGAACAATCCAAGATTAGGGTTAGGGTTAGGGTTAGGGTTAGGGTTAGGGTTAGGGTTAGGGTTAGGGTTAGGGTTAGGGTGAATGAACAACGCAAGAACAATCCAAGATTAGGGTTAGGGTTAGGGTTAGGGTTAGGGTTAGGGTTAGGGTTAGGGTTAGGGTGAATGAACACCGCAAGAACAATCCAAGAATATGGTTAGGGTTAGGGTTAGGGTTAGGGTTAGGGTTAGGATGAATGAACACAACAAGAACAATCCAAGATTAGGGTTAGGGTTAGGGTTAGGGTTAGTGTGAATGAACAACGCAAGAACATACCAAGATTAGGGTTAGGGTTAGGGTTAGGGTTAGGGTTAGGGTTAGGGATAGGGTTAGGGTTAGGGTTAGGGTTAGGGTGAATGAACACCGCAAGAACAATCCAAGATTAGGGTTAGGGTTAGGGTTAGGGTTAGGGTTAGGGTTAGGGTTAGGGTTAGGGTTAGGGTTAGGGTTAGGATGAATGAACACCGCAAGAACAATGCAAGATTAGGGTTAGGGTTAGGGTTAGGGTTAGGGTTAGGGTTAGGGTTAGGGTTAGGGTTAGGGTTAGGGTTAGGGTTAGGGTTAGGGTTAGGATGAATGAACACCACAAAAACAATCCAAGATTAGGGTTAGGGTTAGGGTTAGGGTTAGGGTTAGGGTTAGGGTTAGGGTTAGGGTTAGGGTGAATGAACACCACAAGAACAATCCAAGATTAGGGTTAGGGTTAGGGTTAGGGTTAGGGTTAGGGTTAGGGTTAGGATGAATGAACACCACAAAAACAATCCAAGATTAGGGTTAGGGTTAGGGTTAGGGTTAGGGTTAGGGTTAGGGTTAGGGTTAGGGTTAGGGTTAGGGTTAGGGTTAGGGTGAATGAACACCACAAGAACAATCCAAGATTAGGGTTAGGGTTAGGGTTAGGGTTAGGGTTAGGGTTAGGGTTGGGGTTAGGGTTAGGGATAGGGTTAGAGTTGGGGTTAGGGTTAGGGTTAGGGTTAGGGTTAGGGTTAGGGTTAGGGTTAGGGTTAGGGTTAGGATGAATGAACACCGCAAGAACAATCCAAGATAAGGGTTAGTGTTAGTGTTAGTGTTAGGGTTAGGGTTAGGGTTAGGGTTAGGGTTAGGGTTAGGGTTAGGGTTAGGGTTAGGGTTAGCTTTAGGGTTAGGGTTAGGGTTAGGATGAATGAACACCGCAAGAACAATCCACGATTAGGGTTAGGGTTAGGGTTAGGGTTAGGGTTAGGGTTAGGGTTAGGGTTAGGGTTAGGGTTAGGGTTAGAGTTAGGGTTAGGGTTAGGTTTAGGATGAATGAACACCGCAAGAACAATCCAAGAATAGGGTTAGGGTTAGGGTTAGGGTTAGGGTTAGGGTTAGGGTTAGGGTTAGGGTTAGGGTTAGAGTTAGGGTTAGGGTTAGGTTTAGGATGAATGAACACCGCAAGAACAATCCAAGATTAGGGTTAGGGTTAGGGTTAGGGTTAGGGTTAGGGTTAGGGTTAGGGTTAGGGTTAGGGTTAGGGTTAGAGTGAATGAACACCGGAAGAACAATCCAAGAATAGGGTTAGGGTTAGGGTTAGGGTTAGGGTTAGGGTTAGGATTAGGGTTAGGGTTAGGGTTAGGGTTAGGGTTAGGGTTAGGGTTAGGGTTAGTGTTAGGGTTAGGGTTAGGGTTAGGGTTAGGATGAATGAACACTACAAGAACAATCCAAGATTAGGGTTAGGGTTAGGGTTAGGGTTAGGGTTAGGGTAAGGGTTAGGGTTAGGGTTAGGGTTAGGGTTGGGGTTAGGGTTAGGGGGAATGAACACCGCAAGAACAATCCAAGATTAGGGTTAGGGTTAGGGTTAGGGTTAGGGTTAGGGTTAGGGTTAGGAGGAATGAACACAACAAGAACAATCCAAGATTAGGGTTAGGGTTAGGGTTAGGGTTAGGGTTAGGGTTAGGGTTAGGATGAATGAACACCACAAAAACAATCCAAGATTAGGGTTAGGGTTAGGGTTAGGGTTAGGGTTAGGGTTAGGGTTAGGGTTAGGGTTAGGGTGAATGAACACCACAAGAACAATCCAAGATTAGGGTTAGGGTTAGGGTTAGGGTTAGGGTTAGGGTTAGGGTTAGGGTTAGGGTTAGGGTTAGGGTTAGGATGAATGAACACCACAAAAACAATCCAAGATTAGGGTTAGGGTTAGGGTTAGGGTTAGGGTTAGGGTTAGGGTTAGGGTTAGGGTTAGGGTGAATGAACACCACAAGAACAATCCAAGATTAGGGTTAGGGTTAGGGTTGGGGTTGGGGTTAGGGTTAGGGTTAGGGTTGGGGTTAGGGTTAGGGTTAGGGTTAGGGTTAGGGTTAGGGTTCGGGTTAGGATGAATGAACACCGCAAGAACAATCCAAGATAAGGGTTAGTGTTAGTGTTAGTGTTAGTGTTAGTGTTAGGGTTAGGGTTAGGGTTAGGGTTAGGGTTAGGGTTAGGGTTAGGGTTAGGGTTAGGGTTAGGGTTAGCTTTAGGGTTAGGGTTAGGGTTAGGATGAATGAACACCGCAAGAACAATCCACGATTAGGGTTAGGGTTAGGGTTAGGGTTAGGGTTAGTGTTAGGGTTAGTGTTAGGGTTAGGGTTAGGGTTAGGGTTAGGGTTAGGGTTAGGGTTAGGGTTAGGGTTAGGGTTAGGGTTAGGTTTAGGATGAATGAACACCGCAAGAACAATCCAAGATTAGGGTTAGGGTTAGGGTTAGGGTTAGGGTTAGGGTTAGGGTTAGGGTTAGGGTTAGGGTTAGGGTTAGGGTTAGGGATAGGGATAGGGTTAGGGTTTGGGTTAGGGTGAATGAACACCGCAAGAACAATCCAAGATTAGGGTTAGGGTTAGGGTTAGGGTTAGGGTTAGGGTTAGGGTTAGGGTGAATGAACACCGCAAGAACAATCCAAGAATATGGTTAGGGTTAGGGTTAGGGTTAGGGTTAGGGTTAGGGTTAGGGTTAGGGTTAGGGTTAGGGTTAGGGTTAGGGTTAGGGTTAGAGTTAGGGTTAGGGTTAGGTTTAGGATGAATGAACACCGCAAGAACAATCCAAGATTAGGGTTAGGGTTAGGGTTAGGGTTAGGGTTAGGGTTAGGGTTAGGGTTAGGGTTAGGGTTAGGGTTAGGGTTAGGGTTAGGGTTAGGGTTAGGGTTAGGGTTAGGGTTAGAGTGAATGAACACCGGAAGAACAATCCAAGAATAGGGTTAGGGTTAGGGTTAGGGTTAGGGTTAGGGTTAGGGTTAGGGTTAGGATTAGGGTTAGGGTTAGGGTTAGGGTTAGGGTTAGGGTTAGGGTTAGGGTTAGGGTTAGGGTTAGGGTTAGGGTTAGGGTTAGGGTTAGGGTTAGGGTTAGGGTTAGGATGAATGAACACTACAAGAACAATCCAAGATTAGGGTTAGGGTTAGGGTTAGGGTTAGGGTTAGGGTTAGGGTAAGGGTTAGGGTTAGGGTTAGGGTTAGGGTTAGGGTTAGGGTTAGGGTTGGGGTTAGGGTTAGGGTGAATGAACACCGCAAGAACAATCCAAGATTAGGGTTAGGGTTAGGGTTAGGGTTAGGGTTAGGGTTAGGGTTAGGGTTAGGGTTAGGGTTAGGGTTAGGGTTAGGGTTAGGTTTAGGATGAATGAACACCGCAAGAACAATCCAAGATTAGGGTTAGGGTTAGGGTTAGGGTTAGGGTTAGGGTTAGGGTTAGGGTTAGGGTTAGGGTGAATGAACAACGCAAGAACAATCCAAGATTAGGGTTAGGGTTAGGGTTAGGGTTAGGGTTAGGGTTAGGGTTAGGGTTAGGGTTAGGGTTAGGGTGAATGAACACCGCAAGAACAATCCAAGAATATGGTTAGGGTTAGGGTTAGGGTTAGGGTTAGGGTTAGGATGAATGAACACAACAAGAACAATCCAAGATTAGGGTTAGGGTTAGGGTTAGGGTTAGTGTGAATGAACAACGCAAGAACATACCAAGATTAGGGTTAGGGTTAGGGTTAGGGTTAGGGTTAGGGTTAGGGATAGGGTTAGGGTTAGGGTTAGGGTTAGGGTGAATGAACACCGCAAGAACAATCCAAGATTAGGGTTAGGGTTAGGGTTAGGGTTAGGGTTAGGGTTAGGGTTAGGGTTAGGGTTAGGGTTAGGGTTAGGGTTAGGGTTAGGGTTAGGGTTAGGATGAATGAACACCGCAAGAACAATGCAAGATTAGGGTTAGGGTTAGGGTTAGGGTTAGGGTTAGGGTTAGGGTTAGGGTTAGGGTTAGGGTTAGGGTTAGGGTTAGGGTTAGGATGAATGAACACCACAAAAACAATCCAAGATTAGGGTTAGGGTTAGGGTTAGGGTTAGGGTTAGGGTTAGGGTTAGGGTTAGGGTTAGGGTTAGGGTTAGGGTGAATGAACACCACAAGAACAATCCAAGATTAGGGTTAGGGTTAGGGTTAGGGTTAGGGTTAGGGTTAGGATGAATGAACACCACAAAAACAATCCAAGATTAGGGTTAGGGTTAGGGTTAGGGTTAGGGTTAGGGTTAGGGTTAGGGTTAGGGTTAGGGTTAGGGTTAGGGTTAGGGTGAATGAACACCACAAGAACAATCCAAGATTAGGGTTAGGGTTAGGGTTAGGGTTAGGGTTAGGGTTAGGGTTGGGGTTAGGGTTAGGGATAGGGTTAGAGTTGGGGTTAGGGTTAGGGTTAGGGTTAGGGTTAGGGTTAGGGTTAGGGTTAGGGTTAGGGTTAGGGTTAGGGTTAGGATGAATGAACACCGCAAGAACAATCCAAGATAAGGGTTAGTGTTAGTGTTAGTGTTAGGGTTAGGGTTAGGGTTAGGGTTAGGGTTAGGGTTAGGGTTAGGGTTAGGGTTAGGGTTAGCTTTAGGGTTAGGGTTAGGGTTAGGATGAATGAACACCGCAAGAACAATCCACGATTAGGGTTAGGGTTAGGGTTAGGGTTAGGGTTAGGGTTAGGGTTAGGGTTAGGGTTAGGGTTAGGGTTAGGGTTAGAGTTAGGGTTAGGGTTAGGTTTAGGATGAATGAACACCGCAAGAACAATCCAAGAATAGGGTTAGGGTTAGGGTTAGGGTTAGGGTTAGGGTTAGGGTTAGGGTTAGGGTTAGAGTTAGGGTTAGGGTTAGGTTTAGGATGAATGAACACCGCAAGAACAATCCAAGATTAGGGTTAGGGTTAGGGTTAGGGTTAGGGTTAGGGTTAGGGTTAGGGTTAGGGTTAGGGTTAGGGTTAGAGTGAATGAACACCGGAAGAACAATCCAAGAATAGGGTTAGGGTTAGGGTTAGGGTTAGGGTTAGGGTTAGGGTTAGGATTAGGGTTAGGGTTAGGGTTAGGGTTAGGGTTAGGGTTAGGGTTAGGGTTAGTGTTAGGGTTAGGGTTAGGGTTAGGGTTAGGATGAATGAACACTACAAGAACAATCCAAGATTAGGGTTAGGGTTAGGGTTAGGGTTAGGGTTAGGGTAAGGGTTAGGGTTAGGGTTAGGGTTAGGGTTGGGGTTAGGGTTAGGGGGAATGAACACCGCAAGAACAATCCAAGATTAGGGTTAGGGTTAGGGTTAGGGTTAGGGTTAGGGTTAGGGTTAGGAGGAATGAACACAACAAGAACAATCCAAGATTAGGGTTAGGGTTAGGGTTAGGGTTAGGGTTAGGGTTAGGGTGAATGAACACCGCAAGAACAATCCAAGATTAGGGTTAGGGTTAGGGTTAGGGTTAGGGTTAGGGTTAGGGTTAGGGTTAGGGTTAGGGTTAGGGTTAGGGTTAGGGTTAGGGTTAGGGTTAGGATGAATGAACACCGCAAGAACAATGCAAGATTAGGGTTAGGGTTAGGGTTAGGGTTAGGGTTAGGGTTAGGGTTAGGGTTAGGGTTAGGTTTAGGATGAATGAACACCACAAAAACAATCCAAGATTAGGGTTAGGGTTAGGGTTAGGGTTAGGGTTAGGGTTAGGGTTAGGGTTAGGGTTAGGGTGAATGAACACCACAAGAACAATCCAAGATTAGGGTTAGGGTTAGGGTTAGGGTTAGGGTTAGGGTTAGGATGAATGAACACCACAAAAACAATCCAAGATTAGGGTTAGGGTTAGGGTTAGGGTTAGGGTTAGGGTTAGGGTTAGGGTTAGGGTTAGGGTTAGGGTTAGGGTTAGGGTTAGGGTGAATGAACACCACAAGAACAATCCAAGATTAGGGTTAGGGTTAGGGTTAGGGTTAGGGTTAGGGTTAGGGTTGGGGTTAGGGATAGGGTTAGAGTTGGGGTTAGGGTTAGGGTTAGGGTTAGGGTTAGGGTTAGGGTTAGGGTTAGGGTTAGGATGAATGAACACCGCAAGAACAATCCAAGATAAGGGTTAGTGTTAGTGTTAGTGTTAGGGTTAGGGTTAGGGTTAGGGTTAGGGTTAGGGTTAGGGTTAGGGTTAGGGTTAGGGTTAGGGTTAGGGTTAGCTTTAGGGTTAGGGTTAGGGTTAGGGTTAGGATGAATGAACACCGCAAGAACAATCCACGATTAGGGTTAGGGTTAGGGTTAGGGTTAGTGTTAGGGTTAGGGTTAGGGTTAGGGTTAGGGTTAGGGTTAGAGTTAGGGTTAGGGTTAGGTTTAGGATGAATGAACACCGCAAGAACAATCCAAGAATAGGGTTAGGGTTAGGGTTAGGGTTAGGGTTAGGGTTAGGGTTAGGGTTAGGGTTAGGGTTAGGGTTAGGGTTAGGGTTAGGGTGAATGAACACCACAAGAACAATCCAAGATTAGGGTTAGGGTTAGGGTTAGGGTTAGGGTTAGGGTTAGGGTTAGGATGAATGAACACCACAAAAACAATCCAAGATTAGGGTTAGGGTTAGGGTTAGGGTTAGGGTTAGGGTTAGGGTTAGGGTTAGGGTTAGGGTTAGGGTTAGGGTTAGGGTGAATGAACACCACAAGAACAATCCAAGATTAGGGTTAGGGTTAGGGTTAGGGTTAGGGTTAGGGTTAGGGTTAGGGTTAGGGTTAGGGTTAGGATGAATGAACACCGCAAGAACAATCCAAGAATAGGGTTAGGGTTAGGGTTAGGGTTAGGGTTAGGATTAGGGTTAGGGTTAGGGTTAGGGTTAGGGTTAGGGTTAGGGTTAGGGTTAGGGTTAGGGTTAGGGTTAGGATGAATGAACACTACAAGAACAATCCAAGATTAGGGTTAGGGTTAGGGTTAGGGTTAGGGTTAGGGTAAGGGTTAGGGTTAGGGTTAGGGTTGGGGTTAGGGTTAGGGTGAATGAACACCGCAAGAACAATCCAAGATTAGGGTTAGGGTTAGGGTTAGGGTTAGGGTTAGGGTTAGGGTTAGGGTTAGGAGGAATGAACACAACAAGAACAATCCAAGATTAGGGTTAGGGTTAGGGTTAGGGTTAGGGTTAGGGTTAGGGTGAATGAACACCGCAAGAACAATCCAAGATTAGGGTTAGGGTTAGGGTTAGGGTTAGGGTTAGGGTTAGGGTTAGGGTTAGGGTTAGGGTTAGGGTTAGGGTTAGGGTTAGGATGAATGAACACCACAAAAACAATCCAAGATTAGGGTTAGGGTTAGGGTTAGGGTTAGGGTTAGGGTTAGGGTTAGGGTTAGGGTTAGGGTTAGGGTTAGGGTTAGGGTGAATGAACACCACAAGAACAATCCAAGATTAGGGTTAGGGTTAGGGTTAGGGTTAGGGTTAGGGTTAGGGTTGGGGTTAGGGTTAGGGATAGGGTTAGAGTTGGGGTTAGGGTTAGGGTTAGGGTTAGGGTTAGGGTTAGGGTTAGGGTTAGGGTTAGGGTTAGGGTTAGGGTTAGGGTTAGGATGAATGAACACCGCAAGAACAATCCAAGATAAGGGTTAGTGTTAGTGTTAGTGTTAGGGTTAGGGTTAGGGTTAGGGTTAGGGTTAGGGTTAGGGTTAGGGTTAGGGTTAGGGTTAGGGTTAGCTTTAGGGTTAGGGTTAGGGTTAGGATGAATGAACACCGCAAGAACAATCCACGATTAGGGTTAGGGTTAGGGTTAGGGTTAGGGTTAGGGTTAGGGTTAGGGTTAGGGTTAGGGTTAGGGTTAGGGTTAGGGTTAGAGTTAGGGTTAGGGTTAGGTTTAGGATGAATGAACACCGCAAGAACAATCCAAGAATAGGGTTAGGGTTAGGGTTAGGGTTAGGGTTAGGGTTAGGGTTAGGGTTAGGGTTAGGGTTAGAGTTAGGGTTAGGGTTAGGTTTAGGATGAATGAACACCGCAAGAACAATCCAAGATTAGGGTTAGGGTTAGGGTTAGGGTTAGGGTTAGGGTTAGGGTTAGGGTTAGGGTTAGGGTTAGGGTTAGAGTGAATGAACACCGGAAGAACAATCCAAGAATAGGGTTAGGGTTAGGGTTAGGGTTAGGGTTAGGGTTAGGGTTAGGATTAGGGTTAGGGTTAGGGTTAGGGTTAGGGTTAGGGTTAGGGTTAGGGTTAGTGTTAGGGTTAGGGTTAGGGTTAGGGTTAGGATGAATGAACACTACAAGAACAATCCAAGATTAGGGTTAGGGTTAGGGTTAGGGTTAGGGTTAGGGTAAGGGTTAGGGTTAGGGTTAGGGTTAGGGTTGGGGTTAGGGTTAGGGGGAATGAACACCGCAAGAACAATCCAAGATTAGGGTTAGGGTTAGGGTTAGGGTTAGGGTTAGGGTTAGGGTTAGGAGGAATGAACACAACAAGAACAATCCAAGATTAGGGTTAGGGTTAGGGTTAGGGTTAGGGTTAGGGTTAGGGTGAATGAACACCGCAAGAACAATCCAAGATTAGGGTTAGGGTTAGGGTTAGGGTTAGGGTTAGGGTTAGGGTTAGGGTTAGGGTTAGGGTTAGGGTTAGGGTTAGGGTTAGGGTTAGGGTTAGGGTTAGGATGAATGAACACCGCAAGAACAATGCAAGATTAGGGTTAGGGTTAGGGTTAGGGTTAGGGTTAGGGTTAGGGTTAGGGTTAGGGTTAGGGTTAGGGTTAGGATGAATGAACACCACAAAAACAATCCAAGATTAGGGTTAGGGTTAGGGTTAGGGTTAGGGTTAGGGTTAGGGTTAGGGTTAGGGTTAGGGTGAATGAACACCACAAGAACAATCCAAGATTAGGGTTAGGGTTAGGGTTAGGGTTAGGGTTAGGGTTAGGATGAATGAACACCACAAAAACAATCCAAGATTAGGGTTAGGGTTAGGGTTAGGGTTAGGGTTAGGGTTAGGGTTAGGGTTAGGGTTAGGGTTAGGGTTAGGGTTAGGGTTAGGGTGAATGAACACCACAAGAACAATCCAAGATTAGGGTTAGGGTTAGGGTTAGGGTTAGGGTTAGGGTTAGGGTTGGGGTTAGGGATAGGGTTAGAGTTGGGGTTAGGGTTAGGGTTAGGGTTAGGGTTAGGGTTAGGGTTAGGGTTAGGATGAATGAACACCGCAAGAACAATCCAAGATAAGGGTTAGTGTTAGTGTTAGTGTTAGGGTTAGGGTTAGGGTTAGGGTTAGGGTTAGGGTTAGGGTTAGGGTTAGGGTTAGGGTTAGGGTTAGGGTTAGGGTTAGCTTTAGGGTTAGGGTTAGGGTTAGGGTTAGGATGAATGAACACCGCAAGAACAATCCACGATTAGGGTTAGGGTTAGGGTTAGGGTTAGTGTTAGGGTTAGGGTTAGGGTTAGGGTTAGGGTTAGGGTTAGAGTTAGGGTTAGGGTTAGGTTTAGGATGAATGAACACCGCAAGAACAATCCAAGAATAGGGTTAGGGTTAGGGTTAGGGTTAGGGTTAGGGTTAGGGTTAGGGTTAGGGTTAGAGTTAGGGTTAGGGTTAGGTTTAGGATGAATGAACACCGCAAGAACAATCCAAGATTAGGGTTAGGGTTAGGGTTAGGGTTAGGGTTAGGGTTAGGGTTAGGGTTAGGGTTAGAGTGAATGAACACCGGAAGAACAATCCAAGAATAGGGTTAGGGTTAGGGTTAGGGTTAGGGTTAGGATTAGGGTTAGGGTTAGGGTTAGGGTTAGGGTTAGGGTTAGTGTTAGGGTTAGGGTTAGGGTTAGGGTTAGGATGAATGAACACTACAAGAACAATCCAAGATTAGGGTTAGGGTTAGGGTTAGGGTTAGGGTTAGGGTAAGGGTTAGGGTTAGGGTTAGGGTTAGGGTTGGGGTTAGGGTTAGGGTGAATGAACACCGCAAGAACAATCCAAGATTAGGGTTAGGGTTAGGGTTAGGGTTAGGGTTAGGGTTAGGGTTAGGAGGAATGAACACAACAAGAACAATCCAAGATTAGGGTTAGGGTTAGGGTTAGGGTTAGGGTTAGGGTTAGGGTGAATGAACACCGCAAGAACAATCCAAGATTAGGGTTAGGGTTAGGGTTAGGGTTAGGGTTAGGGTTAGGGTTAGGGTTAGGGTTAGGGTTAGGATGAATGAACACCGCAAGAACAATGCAAGATTAGGGTTAGGGTTAGGGTTAGGGTTAGGGTTAGGGTTAGGGTTAGGGTTAGGGTTAGGGTTAGGGTTAGGGTTAGGGTTAGGATGAATGAACACCACAAAAACAATCCAAGATTAGGGTTAGGGTTAGGGTTAGGGTTAGGGTTAGGGTTAGGGTTAGGGTTAGGGTTAGGGTTAGGGTTAGGGTTAGGGTGAATGAACACCACAAGAACAATCCAAGATTAGGGTTAGGGTTAGGGTTAGGGTTAGGGTTAGGGTTAGGATGAATGAACACCACAAAAACAATCCAAGATTAGGGTTAGGGTTAGGGTTAGGGTTAGGGTTAGGGTTAGGGTTAGGGTTAGGGTTAGGGTTAGGGTTAGGGTGAATGAACACCACAAGAACAATCCAAGATTAGGGTTAGGGTTAGGGTTAGGGTTAGGGTTAGGGTTAGGGTTGGGGTTAGGGTTAGGGATAGGGTTAGAGTTGGGGTTAGGGTTAGGGTTAGGGTTAGGGTTAGGGTTAGGGTTAGGGTTAGGGTTAGGGTTAGGATGAATGAACACCGCAAGAACAATCCAAGATAAGGGTTAGTGTTAGTGTTAGTGTTAGTGTTAGTGTTAGGGTTAGGGTTAGGGTTAGGGTTAGGGTTAGGGTTAGGGTTAGGGTTAGGGTTAGGGTTAGGGTTAGGGTTAGGGTTAGCTTTAGGGTTAGGGTTAGGGTTAGGATGAATGAACACCGCAAGAACAATCCACGATTAGGGTTAGGGTTAGGGTTAGGGTTAGTGTTAGGGTTAGGGTTAGGGTTAGGGTTAGGGTTAGGGTTAGGGTTAGGGTTAGGGTTAGAGTTAGGGTTAGGGTTAGGTTTAGGATGAATGAACACCGCAAGAACAATCCAAGAATAGGGTTAGGGTTAGGGTTAGGGTTAGGGTTAGGGTTAGGGTTAGGGTTAGGGTTAGGGTTAGAGTTAGGGTTAGGGTTAGGTTTAGGATGAATGAACACCGCAAGAACAATCCAAGATTAGGGTTAGGGTTAGGGTTAGGGTTAGGGTTAGGGTTAGGGTTAGGGTTAGGGTTAGAGTGAATGAACACCGGAAGAACAATCCAAGAATAGGGTTAGGGTTAGGGTTAGGGTTAGGGTTAGGATTAGGGTTAGGGTTAGGGTTAGGGTTAGGGTTAGGGTTAGGGTTAGGGTTAGGGTTAGGGTTAGTGTTAGGGTTAGGGTTAGGGTTAGGGTTAGGATGAATGAACACTACAAGAACAATCCAAGATTAGGGTTAGGGTTAGGGTTAGGGTTAGGGTTAGGGTAAGGGTTAGGGTTAGGGTTAGGGTTAGGGTTGGGGTTAGGGTTAGGGTGAATGAACACCGCAAGAACAATCCAAGATTAGGGTTAGGGTTAGGGTTAGGGTTAGGGTTAGGGTTAGGGTTAGGGTTAGGAGGAATGAACACAACAAGAACAATCCAAGATTAGGGTTAGGGTTAGGGTTAGGGTTAGTGTGAATGAACAACGCAAGAACATACCAAGATTAGGGTTAGGGTTAGGGTTAGGGTTAGGGTTAGGGTTAGGGTTAGGGTTAGGGTTAGGGTTAGGGTTAGGGTGAATGAACACCGCAAGAACAATCCAAGATTAGGGTTAGGGTTAGGGTTAGGGTTAGGGTTAGGGTTAGGGTTAGGATGAATGAACACCGCAAGAACAATGCAAGATTAGGGTTAGGGTTAGGGTTAGGGTTAGGGTTAGGGTCAGGGTTAGGGTTAGGATGAATGAACACTACAAGAACAATCCAAGATTAGGGTTAGGGTTAGGGTTAGGGTTAGGGTTAGGGTTAGGGTTAGGGTTAGGGTGAATGAACACCGCAAGAACAATCCAAGATTAGGGTTAGGGTTAGGGTTAGGGTTAGGGTTAGGGTTAGGGTTAGGGTTAGGGTTAGGGTTAGGATGAATGAACACCACAAAAACAATCCAAGATTAGGGTTAGGGTTAGGGTTAGGGTTAGGGTTAGGGTTAGGGTTAGGGTTAGGGTTAGGGTTAGGGTTAGGGTTAGGGTTAGGGTTAGGGTGAATGAACACCAC
>NW_028113095.1:12500-22500 GCF_964234715.1 Podarcis melisellensis | reverse complement strand
AGGGTTAGGGTTAGGGTTAGGGTTAGGATGAATGAACACTACAAGAACAATCCAAGATTAGGGTTAGGGTTAGGGTTAGGGTAAGGGTTAGGGTTAGGGTTAGGGTTAGGGTTAGGGTGAATGAACACCGCAAGAACAATCCAAGATTAGGGTTAGGGTTAGGGTTAGGGTTAGGGTTAGGGTTAGGGTTAGGGTTAGGGTTAGGGTTAGGGTTAGGGTTAGGATGAATGAACACAACAAGAACAATCCAAGATTAGGGTTAGGGTTAGGGTTAGGGTTAGGGTTAGGGTTAGGGTTAGGGTTAGTGTGAATGAACAATGCAAGAACATACCAAGATTAGGGTTAGGGTTAGGGTTAGGGTTAGGGTTAGGGTTAGGGTTAGGGTTAGGGTTAGGGTGAATGAACACAGCAAGAACAATCCAAGATTAGGGTTAGGGTTAGGGTTAGGGTTAGGGTTAGGGTTAGGGTTAGGGTTAGGGTGAATGAACACCGCAAGAGCAATCCAAGATTAGGGTTAGAGTAAGGGTTAGGGTTAGGGTTAGGGTTAGTTTTAGGGTTAGGGTTAGGGTTAGGGTTAGGGTGAATGAACACCGCAAGAACAATCCAAGATAAGGGTTAGTGTTAGGTTTAGGGTTAGGGTTAGGGTTAGGGTTAGAGTTAGGGTTAGGGTTAGGGTTAGGGTTAGGGTTAGGGTTAGGGTTAGGATGAATGAACACCGCAAGAACAATGCAAGATTAGGGTTAGGGTTAGGGTTAGGGTTAGGGTTAGGGTTAGGGTTAGGGTGAATGAACACTACAAGAACAATCCAAGATTAGGGTTAGGGTTAGGGTTAGGGTTAGGGTTAGGGTTAGGGTTAGGGTGAATGAACACCGCAAGAACAATCCAAGATTAGGGTTAGGGTTAGGGTTAGGGTTAGGGTTAGGGTTAGGGTTAGGGTTAGGGTTAGGATGAATGAACACAACAAGAACAATCCAAGATTAGGGTTAGGGTTAGGGTTAGGGTTAGGGTTAGGGTTAGGGTTAGGGTTAGGGTTAGGGTTAGTGTGAATGAACAATGCAAGAACATACCAAGATTAGGGTTAGGGTTAGGGTTAGGGTTAGGGTTAGGGTTAGGGTTAGGGTTAGGGTTAGGGTTAGGGTTAGGGTGAATGAACACCGCAAGAACAATCCAAGATTAGGGTTAGGGTTAGGGTTAGGGTTAGGGTTAGGGTTAGGGTTAGGGTTAGGGTTAGGGTTAGGGTTAGGGTTAGGGTGAATGAACACCGCAAGAGCAATCCAAGATTAGGGTTAGGGTAAGGGTTAGGGTTAGGGTTAGGGTTAGTTTTAGGGTTAGGGTTAGGGTTAGGGTTAGGGTTAGGGTTAGGGTGAATGAACACCGCAAGAACAATCCAAGATAAGGGTTAGTGTTAGGTTTAGGGTTAGGGTTAGGGTTAGAGTTAGGGTTAGGGTTAGGGTTAGGGTTAGGGTTAGGGTTAGGGTTAGGGTTAGGATGAATGAACACCGCAAGAACAATGCAAGATTAGGGTTAGGGTTAGGGTTAGGGTTAGGGTTAGGGTTAGGGTGAATGAACACTACAAGAACAATCCAAGATTAGGGTTAGGGTTAGGGTTAGGGTTAGGGTTAGGGTTAAGGTTAGGGTTAGGGTGAATGAACACCGCAAGAACAATCCAAGATTAGGGTTAGGGTTAGGGTTAGGGTTAGGGTTAGGGTTAGGGTTAGGATGAATGAACACCACAAAAACAATCCAAGATTAGGGTTAGGGTTAGGGTTAGGGTTAGGGTTAGGGTTAGGGTTAGGGTTAGGGTTAGGGTTAGGGTTAGGGTTAGGGTTAGGGTGAATGAACACCGCAAGAACAATCCAAGATTAGGGTTAGGGTTAGGGTTAGGGTTAGGGTTAGGGTTAGGGTTAGGGTTAGGGTTGGGGTTAGGGTTAGGGTTAGGGTTAGGGTTAGGGTTGGGGTTAGGGTTAGGGTTAGGGTTAGGGTTAGGGTTAGGGTTAGGGTTAGCTTTAGGGTTAGGGTTAGGGTTAGGGTTAGGGTTAGGGTTAGGATGAATGAACACCGCAAGAACAATCCACGATTAGGGTTAGGGTTAGGGTTAGTGTTAGGGTTAGGGTTAGGGTTAGGGTTAGGGTTAGGGTTAGAGTTAGGGTTAGGGTTAGGGTTAGGGTTAGGGTTAGGGTTAGGGTTAGGGTTAGAGTGAATGAACACCGGAAGAACAATCCAAGAATAGGGTTAGGGTTAGGGTTAGGGTTAGGGTTAGGGTTAGGGTTAGGGTTAGGGTTAGGGTTAGGGTTAGTGTTAGGGTTAGGGTTAGGGTTACGGTTAGGGTTAGGATGAATGAACACTACAAGAACAATCCAAGATTAGGGTTAGGGTTAGGGTTAGGGTAAGGGTTAGGGTAGGGGTTAGGGTTAGGGTTAGGGTTAGGGTTAGGGTTAGGGTTAGGGTTAGGGTGAATGAACACCGCAAGAACAATCCAAGATTAGGGTTAGGGTTAGGGTTAGGGTTAGGGTTAGGGTTAGGGTTAGGATGAATGAACACAACAAGAACAATCCAAGATTAGGGTTAGGGTTAGGGTTAGGGTTAGGGTTAGGGTTAGTGTGAATGAACAACGCAAGAACATACCAAGATTAGGGTTAGGGTTAGGGTTAGGGTTAGGGTTAGGGTTAGGGTTAGGGTTAGGGTGAATGAACACCGCAAGAACAATCCAAGATTAGGGTTAGGGTTAGGGTTAGGGTTAGAGTTAGGGTTAGGGTTAGGGTTAGGGTTAGGGTTAGGGTTAGGGTTAGGGTTAGGGTGAATGAACACCGCAAGAGCAATCCAAGATTAGGGTTAGGGTAAGGGTTAGGGTTAGGGTTAGTTTTAGGGTTAGGGTTAGGGTTAGGGTTAGGGTTAGGATGAATGAACACTACAAGAACAATCCAAGATTAGGGTTAGGGTTAGGGTTAGGGTGAATGAACACCGCAAGAACAATCCAAGATTAGGGTTAGGGTTAGGGTTAGGGTTAGGGTTAGGGTTAGGGTTAGGGTTAGGGTGAATGAACACCGCAAGAACAATCCAAGAATAGGGTTAGGGTTAGGGTTAGGGTTAGGGTTAGGGTTAGGGTTAGGGTTAGGGTTAGGGTTAGGGTTAGGGTTAGGGTTAGGGTTAGAGTTAGGGTTAGGGTTAGGGTTAGGTTTAGGATGAATGAACACCGCAAGAACAATCCAAGATTAGGGTTAGGGTTAGGGTTAGGGTTAGGGTTAGGGTTAGGGTTAGGGTTAGGGTTAGGGTTAGGATGAATGAACACTACAAGAACAATCCAAGATTAGGGTTAGGGTTAGGGTTAGGGTTAGGGTGAATGAACACCGCAAGAACAATCCAAGATTAGGGTTAGGGTTAGGGTTAGGGTTAGGGTTAGGGTTAGGGTTAGGGTTAGGGTGAATGAACACCGCAAGAACAATCCAAGAATAGGGTTAGGGTTAGGGTTAGGGTTAGGGTGAATGAACACCGCAAGAACAATAAAAGATTAGGGTTAGGGTTAGGGTTAGGGTTAGGGTTAGGGTTAGGGTTAGGGTTAGGGTTAGGGTTAGGGTTAGGGTTAGGGTTAGGGTTAGGGTTAGGATGAATGAACACCACAAGAACAATCCAAGATTAGGGTTAGGGTTAGGGTTAGGGTTAGGGTTAGGGTTAGGGTTAGGGTTAGGGTAAAGGTAAGGGTTAGGGTTTGGGTTAGGGTGAATGAACACCGCAAGAACAATCCAAGATAAGGGTTAGTGTTAGGTTTAGGGTTAGGGTTAGGGTTAGCGTTAGGGTTAGGGTGAATGAACACCGCAAGAACAATCCAAGAATAGGGTTAGGGTTAGGGTTAGGGTTAGGGTTAGGGTTAGGGTTAGGGTTAGGGTTAGGGTTAGGGTTAGGGTTAGGGTTAGAGTTAGGGTTAGAGTGAATGAACACCGGAAGAAAAATCCAAGAATAGGGTTAGGGTTAGGGTTAGGGTTAGGGTTAGGGTTAGGGTTAGGGTTAGGGTTAGGGTTAGGGTTAGGGTTAGGGTTAGAGTGAATGAACACCGGAAGAACAATCCAAGAATAGGGTTAGGGTTAGGGTTAGGGTTAGGGTTAGAGTTAGGGTTAGGGTTAGGGTTAGGATGAATGAACACCGCAAGAACAATCCAAGATTAGGGTTAGGGTTAGGGTTAGGGTTAGGGTTAGGGTTATGGTTAGGGTTAGGGTTAGGGTTAGGGTTAGGGTTAGGATGAATGAACACCACAAGAACAATCCAAGGTTAGGGTTAGGGTTAGGGTTAGGGTTAGGGTTAGGGTTAGGGTTAGGGTTAGGGTTAGGGTAAAGGTAAGGGTTAGGGTTAGGGTTAGGGTGAATGAACACCGCAAGAACAATCCAAGATAAGGGTTAGTGTTAGGTTTAGGGTTAGGGTTAGGGTTAGCGTTAGGGTTAGGGTGAATGAACACCGCAAGAACAATCCAAGAATAGGGTTAGGGTTAGGGTTAGGGTTAGGGTTAGGGTTAGGGTTAGGGTTAGGGTTAGGGTTAGGGTTAGGGTTAGGGTTAGGTTTAGAGTGAATGAACACCGGAAGAACAATCCAAGAATAGGGTTAGGTTTAGGGTTAGGGTTAGGGTTAGGGTTAGGGTTAGGGTTAGGGTTAGGGTTAGGGTTAGGATGAATGAACACTACAAGAACAATCCAAGATTAGGGTTAGGGTTAGGGTAAGGGTTAGGGTTAGGGTTAGGGTTAGGGTTAGGGTTAGGGTTAGGGTGAATGAACACCGCAAGAACAATCCAAGATTAGGGTTAGGGTTAGGGTTAGGGTTAGGGTTAGGGTTAGGGTTAGGGTTAGGGTTAGGGTTAGGGTTAGGGTTAGGGTTAGGATGAATGAACACAACAAGAACAATCCAAGATTAGGGTTAGGGTTAGGGTTAGGGTTAGGGTTAGGGTTAGGGTTAGGGTTAGGGTTAGTGTGAATGAACAATGCAAGAACATACCAAGATTAGGGTTAGGGTTAGGGTTAGGGTTAGGGTTAGGGTTAGGGTTAGGGTTAGGGTTAGGGTTAGGGTTAGGGTTAGGGTTAGGGTTAGGGTTAGGGTTAGGGTTAGGGTTAGGGTTAGGGTTAGGGTTAGGGTTAGGGTTAGGGTTAGGGTAAAGGTAAGGGTTAGGGTTAGGGTTAGGGTGAATGAACACCGCAAGAACAATCCAAGATAAGGGTTAGTGTTAGGTTTAGGGTTAGGGTTAGGGTTAGCGTTAGGGTTAGGGTGAATGAACACCGCAAGAACAATCCAAGAATAGGGTTAGGGTTAGGGTTAGGGTTAGGGTTAGGGTTAGGGTTAGGGTTAGGGTTAGGGTTAGGGTTAGGTTTAGAGTGAATGAACACCGGAAGAACAATCCAAGAATAGGGTTAGGTTTAGGGTTAGGGTTAGGGTTAGGGTTAGGGTTAGGGTTAGGGTTAGGGTTAGGGTTAGGATGAATGAACACTACAAGAACAATCCAAGATTAGGGTTAGGGTTAGGGTAAGGGTTAGGGTTAGGGTTAGGGTTAGGGTTAGGGTTAGGGTGAATGAACACCGCAAGAACAATCCAAGATTAGGGTTAGGGTTAGGGTTAGGGTTAGGGTTAGGGTTAGGGTTAGGGTTAGGGTTAGGGTTAGGGTTAGGGTTAGGATGAATGAACACAACAAGAACAATCCAAGATTAGGGTTAGGGTTAGGGTTAGGGTTAGGGTTAGGGTTAGGGTTAGGGTTAGGGTTAGTGTGAATGAACAATGCAAGAACATACCAAGATTAGGGTTAGGGTTAGGGTTAGGGTTAGGGTTAGGGTTAGGGTTAGGGTTAGGGTGAATGAACACCGCAAGAACAATCCAAGATTAGGGTTAGGGTTAGGGTTAGGGTTAGGGTTAGGGTTAGGGTTAGGGTTAGGGTTAGGGTTAGGGTTAGGGTTAGGGTGAATGAACACCGCAAGAGCAATCCAAGATTAGGGTTAGGGTAAGGGTTAGGGTTAGGGTTAGGGTTAGGGTTAGGGTTAGGGTTAGGATGAATGAACACCGCAAGAACAATGCAAGATTAGGGTTAGGGTTAGGGTTAGGGTTAGGGTTAGGGTTAGGGTTAGGGTTAGGGTTAGGGTTAGGGTTAGGGTTAGGGTTAGGATGAATGAACACCGCAAGAACAATCCAAGATTAGGGTTAGGGTTAGGGTTAGGGTTAGGGTTAGGGTTAAGGTTAGGGTTAGGGTTAGGGTTAGGGTTAGGGTTAGGGTTAGGGTTAGGGTGAATGAACACCGCAAGAACAATCCAAGAATAGGGTTAGGGTTAGGGTTAGGGTTAGGGTTAGGGTTAGGGTTAGGGTTAGGGTTAGGGTTAGGGTTAGGGTTAGGGTTAGGGTTAGGGTTAGAGTTAGGGTTAGGGTTAGGTTTAGGATGAATGAACACCGCAAGAACAATCCAAGATTAGGGTTAGGGTTAGGGTTAGGGTTAGGGTTAGGGTTAGGGTTAGGGTTAGGGTTAGGGTTAGGGTTAGGGTTAGGATGAATGAACACTACAAGAACAATCCAAGATTAGGGTTAGGGTTAGGGTTAGGGTTAGGGTGAATGAACACCGCAAGAACAATCCAAGATTAGGGTTAGGGTTAGGGTTAGGGTTAGGGTTAGGGTTAGGGTGAATGAACACCGCAAGAACAATCCAAGAATAGGGTTAGGGTTAGGGTTAGGGTTAGGGTGAATGAACACCGCAAGAAAAATCCAAGATTAGGGTTAGGGTTAGGGTTAGGGTTGGGGTTAGGGTTAGGTTTAGGGTTAGGGTTAGGGTTAGGGTTAGGGTTAGGGTTAGGGTTAGGGTTAGGGTTAGGATGAATGAACACCACAAGAACAATCCAAGATTAGGGTTAGGGTTAGGGTTAGGGTTAGGGTTAGGGTTAGGGTTAGGGTTAGGGTTAGGGTTAGGGTTAGGGTTAGGGTTAGGATGAATGAACACCACAAGAACAATCCAAGATTAGGGTTAGGGTTAGGGTTAGGGTTAGGGTTAGGGTTAGGGTTAGGGTTAGGGTTAGGGTGAATGAACACCGCAAGAACAATCCAAGATTAGGGTTAGGGTTAGGGTTAGGGTTAGGGTTAGGGTTAGGGTTAGGGTTAGGGTTAGGGTTGGGGTTAGGGTTAGGGTTAGGGTTAGGGTTAGGGTTAGGGTTAGGGTTAGGATGAATGAACACCGCAAGAACAATCCAAGATTAGGGTTAGGGTTATGGTTAGGGTTAGGGTTAGGGTTAGGGTTAGGGTTAGGGTTAGCGTTAGGGTTAGGGTTAGGGTTAGGGTTAGGATGAATGAACACCACAAGAACAATCCAAGATTAGGGTTAGGGTTAGGGTTAGGGTTAGGGTTAGGGTTGGGGTTAGGGTTAGGGTTAGGGTTAGGGTTAGGGTTAGGGTTAGGGTTAGGGTTAGGGTTAGGGTTAGGGTTAGGGTTAGGGTTAGGGTTAGGGTTAGGGTAAGGGTTAGGGTTAGGGTTAGGGTGAATGAACACCGCACGAACAATCCAAGAATAGGGTTAGGGTTAGGGTTAGGGTTAGGGTTAGGGTTAGGGTTAGGGTTAGGGTTAGGGTTAGGGTTAGGATTAGGGTTAGGGTTAGGGTTAGGGTGAATGAACACCGCAAGAACAATCCAAGAATAGGGTTAGGGTTAGGGTTAGGGTTAGGGTTAGGGTTAGGGTTAGGGTTAGGGTTAGGGTTAGGGTTAGGGTGAATGAACACCGCAAGAACAATCCAAGATTAGGGTTAGGGTTAGGGTTAGGGTTAGGGTTAGGGTTAGGGTTGGGGTTAGGGTTGGGGTTAGGGTTAGGGTTAGGGTTAGGGTTAGGGTTAGGGTTAGGGTTAGGGTTAGGGTTAGGGTTTGGATGAATGAACACCGCAAGAACAATCCAAGATTAGGGTTAGGGTTATGGTTAGGGTTAGGGTTAGGGTTA
The DNA here is from genome assembly GCF_964234715.1 of Podarcis melisellensis. NCBI lineage: Eukaryota > Metazoa > Chordata > Lepidosauria > Squamata > Lacertidae > Podarcis > Podarcis melisellensis. The sequence goes on along the minus strand of NW_028113095.1, from coordinate 14,571 downwards.
GGGTTAGGGTTAGCGTTAGGGTTAGGGTTAGGGTTAGGGTTAGGATGAATGAACACCACAAGAACAATCCAAGATTAGGGTTAGGGTTAGGGTTAGGGTTAGGGTTAGGGTTAGGGTTGGGGTTAGGGTTAGGGTTAGGGTTAGGGTTAGGGTTAGGGTTAGGGTTAGGGTTAGGGTTAGGGTTAGGGTTAGGGTAAGGGTTAGGGTTAGGGTTAGGGTGAATGAACACCGCACGAACAATCCAAGAATAGGGTTAGGGTTAGGGTTAGGGTTAGGGTTAGGGTTAGGGTTAGGGTTAGGGTTAGGGTTAGGGTGAATGAACACCGCAAGAACAATCCAAGAATAGGGTTAGGGTTAGGGTTAGGGTTAGGGTTAGGGTTAGGGTTAGGGTTAGGGTTAGGGTTAGGGTTAGGGTTAGGATGAATGAACACCACAAGAACAATCCAAGATTAGGGTTAGGGTTAGGGTTAGGGTTAGGGTTAGGGTTAGGGTTAGGGTTAGGGTAAGGGTTGGGGTTAGGGTTGGGGTTAGGGTTAGGGTTAGGGTTACGGTTAGGGTTAGGGTTAGGGTTAGGGTTAGGGTTAGGATGAATGAACACCGCAAGAACAATCCAAAATAAGGGTTAGGGTTAGTGTTAGTGTTAGTGTTAGGGATAGGGTTAGGGTTAGAGTTAGGGTTAGGGTTAGGGTTAGGGTTAGGGTTAGGGTTAGGGTTAGGGTTAGGGTTAGGATGAATGAACACCGCAAGAACAATCCACGATTAGGGTTAGTGTTAGTGTTAGGGTTAGGGTTAGGGTTAGGGTTAGGGTTAGGGTTAGGGTTAGGGTTAGGGTTAGAGTTAGGGTTAGGGTTAGGTTTAGGATGAATGAACACCGCAAGAACAATCCAAGATTAGGGTTAGGGTTAGGGTTAGGGTTAGGGTTAGGGTTAGGGTTAGGGTTAGGGTTAGGGTTAGGGTTAGGGTTAGGGTTAGGATGAATGAACACTACAAGAACAATCCAAGATTAGGGTTAGGGTTAGGGTTAGGGTGAATGAACACCGCAAGAACAATCCAAGATTAGGGTTAGGGTTAGGGTTAGGGTTAGGGTTAGGGTTAGGGTTAGGGTTAGGGTGAATGAACACCGCAAGAACAATCCAAGAATAGGGTTAGGGTTAGGGTTAGGGTTAGGGTTAGGGTTAGGGTTAGAGTTAGGGTTAGGATTAGGTTTGGGATGAATGAACACCGCAAGAACAATCCAGGATTAGGGTTAGGGTTAGGGTTAGGGTTAGGGTTAGGGTTAGGGTTAGGGTTAGGGTTAGGGTTAGGATGAATGAACACTACAAGAACAATCCAAGATTAGGGTTAGGGTTAGGGTTAGGGTTAGGGTGAATGAACACCGCAAGAACAATCCAAGATTAGGGTTAGGGTTAGGGTTAGCGTTAGGGTTAGGGTTAGGGTTAGGATGAATGAACACCACAAGAACAATCCAAGATTAGGGTTAGGGTTAGGGTTAGGGTTAGGGTTAGGGTTAGGGTTGGGGTTAGGGTTAGGGTTAGGGTTAGGGTTAGGGTTAGGGTTAGGGTTAGGGTTAGGGTAAGGGTTAGGGTTAGGGTTAGGATGAATGAACACTACAAGAACAATCCAAGATTAGGGTTAGGGTTAGGGTTAGGGTTAGGGTGAATGAACACCGCAAGAACAATCCAAGATTAGGGTTAGGGTTAGGGTTAGCGTTAGGGTTAGGGTTAGGGTTAGGATGAATGAACACCACAAGAACAATCCAAGATTAGGGTTAGGGTTAGGGTTAGGGTTAGGGTTAGGGTTAGGGTTGGGGTTAGGGTTAGGGTTAGGGTTAGGGTTAGGGTTAGGGTTAGGGTTAGGGTAAGGGTTAGGGTTAGGGTTAGGGTGAATGAACACCGCACGAACAATCCAAGAATAGGGTTAGGGTTAGGGTTAGGGTTAGGGTTAGGGTTAGGGTTAGGGTTAGGGTTAGGGTTAGGGTGAATGAACACCGCAAGAACAATCCAAGAATAGGGTTAGGGTTAGGGTTAGGGTTAGGGTTAGGGTTAGGGTTAGGGTTAGGGTTAGGGTTAGG
>NW_028113096.1:290000-292500 GCF_964234715.1 Podarcis melisellensis | reverse complement strand
TTAGGGTGAATGAACACCGCAAGAACAATCCAAGCTTGGGGTTAGGGTTAGGGTTAGGGTTAGGGTTAGGGTTAGGGTTAGGGTTAGGGTTAGGGTTAGGGTTAGGGTTAGGATTAGGGTGAATGTACACCGCAAGAACAATCCAAGATTAGGGTTAGGGTTGGGGTTAGGGTTAGGGTTAGGGTTAGGGTTACGATTAGGGTTAGGGTGAATGAACACCGCAAGAACAATCCAAGATTAGGGTTAGGGTTAGGGTTAGGGTTAGGGTTAGGGTTAGGGTTAGGGTTAGGGTTAGGGTTAGGATGAATGAACACCACAAGAACAATCCAAGATTAGGGTTAGGGTAAGGGTTAGGGTTGGGGTTAGGGTTAGGGTTAGGGTTAGGGTTAGGGTTAGGGTTAGGGTTAGGGTTAGGGTTTGCGTTAGGGTTAGGGTTAGGGTTAGGGTTATTGTAAATGAACACCGGAAGAACAATCCAAGAATAGGGTTAGGGTTAGGGTTAGGGTTAGGGTTAGGGTTAGGGTTAGGATGAATGAACACCACAAGAACAATCCAAGATTAGGGTTAGGGTAAGGGTTAGGGTTAGGGTTAGGGTTAGGGTTAGGGTTAGGGTGAATGAACAACGCAAGAACAATCCAAGATTAGAGTTAGGGTTAGGGTTAGGGTTAGGGTTAGGGTTAGGGTTAGGGTTAAGGTTAGGGTTAGGGTGAATGAACACCGCAAGAACAATCCAAGATTAGGGTTAGTGTTAGGGTTAGGGTTAGGGTTAAGGTTAAGGTTAGGGTTAGGGTTAGGGTTAGGGTTAGGGTTAGGGTTAGGGTTAGGGTTAGGGTTAGGGTTAGGGTTAGGGTGAATGAACACCGCAAGAGCAATCCAAGATTAGGGTTAGGGTAAGGGTTAGGGTTAGGGTTAGGGTTAAGGTTAAGGTTAGGTTTAGGGTAAGGGTTAGGGTGTGGTTTAGGGTGAATGAACACCGCAAGAACAATCCAAGCTTAGGGGTAGGGTTAGGGTTAGGGTTAGGGTTAGGGTTAGGTTTAGGTTTAGGGTTAGGGATAGGCTTAGGGTTAGGGTTAGGGTTAGGGTTAGGGTTAGGGTTAGGATGAATGAACACTACAAGAACAATCCAAGATTAGGGTTAGGGTTAGGGTTAGGGTTAGGGTTAGGGTTAGGGTTAGGGTTAGGGTTAGGGTTAGGGTTAGGATGAATGAACACCACAAGAACAATCCAAGATTAGGGTTAGGGTAAGGGTAAGGGTTAGGGTTAGGGTTAGGGTTAGGGTTAGGGTTAGGGTTAGGGTTAGGGTGAATGAACAACGCAAGAACAATCCAAGCTTAGGGGTAGGGTTAGGGTTAGGGTTAGGTTTAGGGTGAATGAACACCGCAAGAACAATCCAAGATTAGTGTTAGTGTTAGGGTTAGGGTTAGGGTTAAGGTTAAGGTTAGGGTTAGGGTTAGGGTTAGGGTTAGGGTGAATGAACACCGCAAGAGCAATCCAAGATTAGGGTTAGGGTAAGGGTAAGGGTTAGGGTTAGGGTTAGGGTTAAGGTTAGGGTTAGGGTAAGGGTTAGGGTTTGGTTTAGGGTGAATGAACACCGCAAGAACAATCCAAGCTTAGGGGTAGGGTTAGGGTTAGGGTTAGATTTAGGTTTAGGGTTAGGGATAGGGTTAGGGTTAGGGTTAGGGTTAGGGTTAGGGTTAGGGTTAGGGTTAGGGTGAATGAACGCCGCAAGAACAATCCAAGCTTAGGGTTAGGGTTAGGGTTAGGGTTAGGGTTAGGGTTAGGGTTAGGGTTAGGGTTAGGGTTAGGGTTAGGGTTAGGGTTAGGGTTAGGATGAATGAACACCACAAGAACAATCCAAGATTAGGGTTAGGGTTAGGGTTAGGGTGAATGAACAACGCAAGAACAATCCAAGATTAGGGTTAGGGTTAGGGTTAGGGTTAGGGTTAGGGTTAGGGTTAGGGTTAGGGTTAGGGTTAGGGTTAGGGTTAGGATGAATGAACACCACAAGAACAATCCAAGATTAGGGTTAGGGTTAGGTTTAGGGTTAGGGTTAGGGTTAGGGTGAATGAACAACGCAAGAACAATCCAAGATTAGGGATAGGGTTAGGGTTAGGGTTAGGGTTAGGGTTAGGGTTAGGGTTAGGGTGAATGAACACCGCAAGAACAATCCAAGATTAGGGTTAGGGTTAGGGTTAGGGTTAGGGTTAGGGTTAGGGTTAGGGTTAGGGTTAGGGTTAGGATGAATGAACACTACAAGAACAATCCGAGATTAGGGTTAGGGTTAGGGTTAGGGTTAGGGTTAGGGTTAGGGTTAGGGTTAGGTTTAGGTTTAGGGTTAGGGTTAGGGTTAGGGTTAGGGTTAGGGTTAGGGTTAGGGTTAGGGTTAGGGTTAGGGTTAGGGTGAGGGTTAGGGTTAGGGTTAGGGTGAATGAGCACTGCAAGAACAATCCAAGATTAGGGTTAGGGTTAGGGTTAGGGTTAGGGTTAGGGTTAGGGTTAG
>NW_028113096.1:72500-92500 GCF_964234715.1 Podarcis melisellensis | reverse complement strand
TAGGGTTGGGGTTTGGGTTAGGGTTAGGGTTAGGGTTAGGGTTAGGGTTAGGGTTAGGGTTAGGATGAATGAACACTACAAGAACAATCCAAGATTAGGGTTAGGGTTAGGGTTAGGGTTAGGGTTAGGGTTAGGGTTAGGGTTAGGGTTAGGGTTAGGGTTAGGGTTAGGATTAGGGTTAGGGTTAGGGTTAGGATGAATGAACACCACAAGAACAATCCAAGATTAGGGTTAGGGTTAGGGTAAGGGTTAAGGTTAGGGTTAGGGTTAGGGTTAGGGTTAGGGTTAGGGTGAATGAACACCGCAAGAACAATCCAAGAATAGGGTTAGGGTTAGGGTTAGGGTTAGGGTTAGGGTTAGGGTTAGGGTTAGGGTTAGGGTTAGGGTTAGAGTGAATGAACACCGGAAGAACAATCCAAGAATAGGGTTAGGGTTAGGGTTAGGGTTAGGGTTAGGGTTAGGGTTAGGGTTAGGGTTAGGGTTAGGGTGAATGAACACTACAAGAACAATCCAAGATTAGGGTTAGGGTTAGGGTTAGGGTTAGGGTTAGGGTTAGGGTTAGGGTTAGGGTTAGGATGAATGAACACCACAAGAACAATCCAAGATTAGGGTTAGGGTTAGGGTTAGGGTTAGGGTTAGGGTTAGGGTTAGGGTTAGGGTGAATGAACACCGCAAGAACAATCCAAGAATAGGGTTAGGGTTAGGGTTAGGGTTAGGGTTAGGGTTAGGGTTAGGGTTAGGCTTAGGGTTAGGGTTAGTATTAGGGTTAGGGTTAGGGTTAGGGTTAGGATGAATGAACACCACAAGAACAATCCAAGATTAGGGTTAGGGTTAGGGTTAGGGTTAGGGTTAGGGTTAGGGTTAGGGTTAGGGTTAGGGTTAGGGTTGGGGTTAGGGTTAGGGTTAGGGTTAGGGTTAGGGTTAGGGTTAGGGTTAGGGTTAGGATGAATGAACACTACAGGAACAATCCAAGATTAGGGTTAGGGTTAGGGTTAGGGTTAGGGTTAGGGTTAGGGTTAGGATGAATGAACACAACAAGAACAATCCAAGATTAGGGTTAGGGTTAGGGTTAGGGTTAGGGTTAGGGTTAGGGTTAGGGTTAGGGTTAGGGTTAGGGTTAGGGTTAGGGTTAGGGTTAGGATGAATGAACACCACAAGAACAATCCAAGATTAGGGTTAGGGTTAGGGTTAGGGTTAGGGTTAGGGTGAATGAACACCGCAAGAACAATCCAAGAATAGGGATAGGGTTAGGGTTAGGGTTAGGGTTAGGCTTAGGGTTAGGCTTAGGGTTAGGGTTAGGGTTAGGGTTAGGGTTAGGGTTAGGATGAATGAACACCACAAGAACAATCCAAGATTAGGGTTAGGGTTAGGGTTAGGGTTAGGGTTAGGGTTGGGGTTAGGGTTAGGGTTAGGGTTAGGGTTAGGGTTAGGGTTAGGGTTAGGGTTAGGGTTAGGGTTAGGGTTAGGATGAATGAACACTACAAGAACAATCCAAGATTAGGGTTAGGGTTAGGGTTAGGGTTAGGGTTAGGGTTAGGGTTAGGGTTAGGGTTAGGGTTAGGGTTAGGGTTAGGGTTAGGGTTAGGGTTAGGATGAATGAACACAACAAGAACAATCCAAGATTAGGGTTAGGGTTAGGGTTAGGGTTAGAGATAGTGTGAATGAACAACGCAAGAACATACCAAGATTAGGGTTAGGGTTAGGGTTAGGGTTAGGGTTAGGGTTAGGGTTAGGGTTAGGGTTAGGGTTAGGGTTAGGGTTAGGGTTAGGGTTACGGTTAGGGTTAGGGTTAGGGTTAGGGTTAGGGTTAGGGTGAATGAACACCGCAAGAACAATCCAAGATTAGGGTTAGGGTTAGGGTTAGGGTTAGGGTTAGGGTTAGGGTGAATGAACACCGCAAGAGCAATCCAAGATTAGGGTTAGGGTAAGGGTTAGGGTTAGGGTTAGTTTTAGGGTTAGGGTTAGTGTTAGGGTTAGGGTTAGGGTGAATGAACACCGCAAGAACAATCCAAGATAAGGGTTAGTGTTAGGTTTAGGGTTAGGGTTAGGGTTAGGGTTAGGGTTAGGGTTAGGGTTAGGGTTAGCGTTAGGGTTAGGGTTAGGGTTAGGGTTAGGGTTAGGGTTAGGGTTAGGATGAATGAACACCGCAAGAACAATCCAAGATAAGGGTTAGTGTTAGTGTTAGGGTTAGGGTTAGGGTTAGGGTTAGGGTTAGGGTTAGGGTTAGGGTTAGGGTTAGGGTTGGGGTTAGGGTTAGGGTTAGGGTTAGGGTTAGGGTTAGGGTTAGGGTTAGGGTTAGGATGAATGAACACTACAAGAACAATCCAAGATTAGGGTTAGGGTTAGGGTTAGGCTTAGGGTTAGGGTTAGGGTTAGGGTTAGGGTTAGGGTTAGGGTTAGGGTTAGGGTTAGGGTTAGGATTAGGGTTAGGGTTAGGGTTAGGGTTAGGATGAATGAACACCACAAGAACAATCCAAGATTAGGGTTAGGGTTAGGGTAAAGGTTAAGGTTAGGGTTAGGGTTAGGGTTAGGGTTAGGGTTAAGGTTAGGGTTAGGGTTAGGGTTAGGGTTAGGGTTAGGGTTAGGGTTAGGGTGAATGAACACCGCAAGAACAATCCAAGAATAGGGTTAGGGTTAGGGTTAGGGTTAGGGTTAGGGTTAGGGTTAGGGTTAGGGTTAGGGATAGGGTTAGGGTTAGGGTTAGGGTTAGGGTGAATGAACACCGCAAGAACAATCCAAGATAAGGGTTAGTGTTAGGTTTAGGGTTAGGGTTAGGGTTAGCGTTAGGGTTAGGGTGAATGAACACCGCAAGAACAATCCAAGAATAGGGTTAGGGTTAGGGTTAGGGTTAGGGTTAGGGTTAGGGTTAGGGTTAGGGTTAGGGTTAGGGTTAGGGTTAGGGTTAGGGTTAGAGTGAATGAACACCGGAAGAACAATCCAAGAATAGGGTTAGGGTTAGGGTTAGGGTTAGGGTTAGGGTTAGGGTTAGGGTGAATGAACACTACAAGAACAATCCAAGATTAGGGTTAGGGTTAGGGTTAGGGTTAGGGTTAGGGTTAGGGTTAGGGTTAGGGTGAATGAACACCGCAAGAACAATCCAAGATTAGGGTTAGGGTTAGGGTTAGGGTTAGGGTTAGGGTTAGGGTTAGGGTTAGGGTTAGGATGAATGAACACCACAAGAACAATCCAAGATTAGGGTTAGGGTTAGGGTTAGGGTTAGGGTTAGGGTGAATGAACACCGCAAGAACAATCCAAGAATAGGGTTAGAGTTAGGGTTAGGGTTAGGGTTAGGGTTAGGGTTAGGGTTAGGGTTAGGGTTAGGGTTAGGGTTAGGCTTAGGGTTAGGGTTAGGGTTAGGGTTAGGGTTAGGATGAATGAACACCACAAGAACAATCCAAGATTAGGGTTAGGGTTAGGGTTAGGGTTAGGGTTAGGGTTAGGGTTGGGGTTAGGGTTAGGGTTAGGGTTAGGGTTAGGGTTAGGGTTAGGGTTAGGGTTAGGGTTAGGGTTAGGGTTAGGGTTAGGGTTAGGATGAATGAACACTACAAGAACAATCCAAGATTAGGGTTAGGGTTAGGGTTAGGGTTAGAGTTAGGGTTAGGGTTAGGGTTAGGGTTAGGGTTAGGGTTAGGGTTAGGGTTAGGGTTAGGGTTAGGGTTAGGATGAATGAACACAACAAGAACAATCCAAGATTAGGGTTAGGGTTAGGGTTAGGGTTAGGGTTAGGGTTAGGGTTAGGGTTGTTATTCTAAAGCACCAAAGCTGCAGCAAGCAAAGGCAGCACAGTCTGCTGCTTGTGGCTGGAAAGCCAAACAGGATGTTTGTGACTGTTGCCATGGGAACAAAGGGGCAGTCCATTCTGTACTGAGCACCGGATGTTAGCTCAGTGGGTTTGTCATATGACCTGTACAGGATGTACATGGGTGGAGTTGGAGTTTCTCTCTGTATGTTGAAGAGAGCAGACATGTTTACTGGATGACTGCTAAAAGACACAAATAAAGACATGTAGATACGTTTACTGTCTGTGTCTGATTCCCCTCCCTGGGGATATGCAGGGAGGAGGAGAGAAGGAGAAGCAGTTGGTGTGTTTTCCTCACAGCCTGAGGAAGATCGCCGGAACGGACCTCGTGTTGTTTATCCTGCCGGGAGACGCCGGAGGGAGGTCTAAGGAATTCAGCCGGTGCCTGATCAGATAGGCACATACCGATGACCGGGTAGCAGAATTCCAACAAGGGTTAGGGTTAGGGTTAGGGTTAGGATGAATGAACACCACAAGAACAATCCAAGATTAGGGTTAGGGTAAGGGTTAGGGTTAGGGTTAGTTTTAGGGTTAGGGTTAGGGTTAGGGTTAGGGTTAGGGTGAATGAACACCGCAAGAACAATCCAAGATAAGGGTTAGTGTTAGGTTTAGGTTTAGGTTTAGGGTTAGGGTTAGGGTTAGGGTTAGGGTTAGGGTTAGGGTTAGGGTTAGGATGAATGAACACCGCAAGAACAATCCAAGATTAGGGTTAGGGTTAGGGTTAGGGTTAGGGTTAGGGTTAGGGTTAGGGTTAGGGTTAGGGTGAATGAACACCGCAAGAACAATCCAAGATTAGGGTTAGGGTTAGGGTTAGGGTTAGGGTTAGGGTTAGGGTTAGGGTTAGGGTTAGGGTTAGGGTTAGGATAAATGAACACCACAAGAACAATCCAAGATTAGGGTTAGGGTTAGGGTTAGGGTTAGGGTTAGGGTTAGGGTTAGGGTTAGGGTTAGGGTTAGGGTTAGGGTTAGGGTTAGGGTTAGGGTTAGGGTGAATGAACACCGCACGAACAATCCAAGAATAGGGTTAGGGTTAGGGTTAGGGTTAGGGTTAGGGTTAGGGTTAGGGTTAGGGTTAGGGTTAGGGTTAGGGTTAGGATTAGGGTTAGGGTTAGGGTTAGGGTTAGGGTTAGGGTTAGGGTTAGGGTTAGGGTGAATGAACACCGCAAGAACAATCCAAGAATAGGGTTAGGGTTAGGGTTAGGGTTATGGTTAGGATGAATGAACACCACAAGAACAATCCAAGATTAGGGTTAGGGTTAGGGTTAGAGTTAGGGTTAGGGTTAGGGTTAGGGTTGGGGTTAGGGTTAGGGTTAGGGTTAGGGTTAGGGTTAGGGTTAGGGTTAGGGTTAGGGTTAGGGTTAGGATGAACACCGCAAGAACAATCCAAGATAAGGGTTAGTGTTAGGGTTAGGGTTAGTGTTAGGGTTAGGGTTAGGGTTAGGGTTAGGGTGAATGAACACCGCAAGAACAATCCAAGATTAGGGTTAGGGTTAGGGTTAGGGTTAGGGTTAGGGTTAGGGTTAGGGTTAGGGTTAGGGTTAGGGTTAGGGTTAGGATGAATGAAAATCACAAGAACAATCCAAGATTAGGGTTAGGGTTAGGGTTAGGGTTAGGGTTAGGGTTAGGGTTAGGGTTAGGGTTAGGGTTAGGGTGAATGAACACCGCAAGAACAATCCAAGAATAGGGTTAGGGTTAGGGTTAGGGTTAGGGTTAGGGTTAGGGTTAGGGTTAGGGTTAGGGTTAGGGTAAGGGTAAGGGTTAGGGTTAGGGTTAGGGTGAATGAACACCGCAAGAACAATCCAAGATAAGGGTTAGTGTTAGGTTTAGGTTTAGGGTTAGGGTTAGCGTTAGGGTTAGGGTGAATGAACACCGCAAGAACAATCCAAGAATAGGGTTAGGGTTAGGGTTAGGGTTAGGGTTAGGGTTAGGGTTAGGGTTAGGGTTAGGGTTAGGGTTAGGGTTAGGGTTAGGGTTAGGGTTAGAGTGAATGAACACCGGAAGAACAATCCAAGAATAGGGTTAGGGTTAGGGTTAGGGTTAGGGTTAGGGTTAGGGTTAGGGTTAGGGTTGCGGTTAGGGTTAGGGTTAGGGTTAGGGTTAGGGTTAGGGTTAGGATGAATGAACACCACAAGAACAATCCAAGATTAGGGTTAGGGTTAGGGTTAGGGTTAGGGTTAGGGTGAATGAACACCGCAAGAACAATCCAAGAATAGGGTTAGGGTTAGGGTTAGGGTTAGGGTTAGGGTTAGGGTTAGGGTTTGGGTTAGCGTTAGGGTTAGGGTTAGGGTTAGGGTTAGGCTTAGGGTTAGGGTTAGGGTTAGGGTTAGGGTTAGGGTTAGGGTTAGGGTTAGGGTTAGGATGAATGAACACCACAAGAACAATCCAAGATTAGGGTTAGGGTTAGGGTTAGGGTTAGGGTTAGGGTTAGGGTTGGGGTTAGGGTTAGGGTTAGGGTTAGGGTTAGGGTTAGGGTTAGGGTTAGGGTTAGGGTTAGGGTTAGGGTTAGGGTTAGGGTTAGGGTTAGGGTTAGGATGAATGAACACTACAAGAACAATCCAAGATTAGGGTTAGGGTTAGGGTTAGGGTTAGAGTTAGGGTTAGGGTTAGGGTTAGGGTTAGGGTTAGGGTTAGGGTTAGGGTTAGGGTTAGGGTTAGGGTTAGGGTTAGGGTTAGGGTTAGGGTTAGGATGAATGAACACAACAAGAACAATCCAAGATTAGGGTTAGGGTTAGGGTTAGGGTTAGGGATAGTGTGAATGAACAACGCAAGAACATACCAAGATTAGGGTTAGGGTTAGGGTTAGGGTTAGGGTTAGGGTTAGGGTTAGGGTTAGGGTTAGGGTTAGGGTTAGGGTTAGGGTTAGGGTTAGGGTTAGGGTTAGGGTGAATGAACACCGCAAGAACAATCCAAGATTAGGGTTAGGGTTAGGGTTAGGGTTAGGGTTAGGGTTAGGGTTAGGGTTGTTATTCTAAAGCACCAAAGCTGCAGCAAGCAAAGGCAGCACAGTCTGCTGCTTGTGGCTGGAAAGCCAAACAGGATGTTTGTGACTGTTGCCATGGGAACAAAGGGGCAGTCCATTCTGTACTGAGCACCGGATGTTAGCTCAGTGGGTTTGTCATATGACCTGTACAGGATGTACATGGGTGGAGTTGGAGTTTCTCTCTGTATGTTGAAGAGAGCAGACATGTTTACTGGATGACTGCTAAAAGACACAAATAAAGACATGTAGATACGTTTACTGTCTGTGTCTGATTCCCCTCCCTGGGGATATGCAGGGAGGAGGAGAGAAGGAGAAGCAGTTGGTGTGTTTTCCTCACAGCCTGAGGAAGATCGCCGGAACGGACCTCGTGTTGTTTATCCTGCCGGGAGACGCCGGAGGGAGGTCTAAGGAATTCAGCCGGTGCCTGATCAGATAGGCACATACCGATGACCGGGTAGCAGAATTCCAACAAGGGTTAGGGTTAGGGTTAGGGTTAGGATGAATGAACACCACAAGAACAATCCAAGATTAGGGTTAGGGTAAGGGTTAGGGTTAGGGTTAGTTTTAGGGTTAGGGTTAGGGTTAGGGTTAGGGTTAGGGTTAGGGTGAATGAACACCGCAAGAACAATCCAAGATAAGGGTTAGTGTTAGGTTTAGGTTTAGGGTTAGGGTTAGGGTTAGGGTTAGGGTTAGGGTTAGGGTTAGGGTTAGGGTTAGGGTTAGGGTTAGGATGAATGAACACCGCAAGAACAATCCAAGATTAGGGTTAGGGTTAGGGTTAGGGTTAGGGTTAGGGTTAGGGTTAGGGTTAGGGTTAGGGTTAGGGTTAGGGTTAGGATGAATCAACACTACAAGAACAATCCAAGATTAGGGTTAGGGTTAGGGTTAGGGTTAGGGTTAGGGTTAGGGTGAATGAACACCGCAAGAACAATCCAAGATTAGGGTTAGGGTTAGGGTTAGGGTTAGGATAAATGAACACCACAAGAACAATCCAAGATTAGGGTTAGGGTTAGGGTTAGGGTTAGGGTTAGGGTTAGGGTTAGGGTGAATGAACACCGCACGAACAATCCAAGAATAGGGTTAGGGTTAGGGTTAGGGTTAGGGTTAGGGTTAGGGTTAGGGTTAGGGTTAGGGTTAGGGTTAGGATTAGGGTTAGGGTTAGGGTTAGGGTTAGGGTTAGGGTTAGGGTGAATGAACACCGCAAGAACAATCCAAGAATAGGGTTAGGGTTAGGGTTAGGGTTAGGGTTAGGATGAATGAACACCACAAGAACAATCCAAGATTAGGGTTAGGGTTAGGGTTAGAGTTAGGGTTAGGGTTAGGGTTAGGGTTGGGGTTAGGGTTAGGGTTAGGGTTAGGGTTAGGGTTAGGGTTAGGGTTAGGGTTAGGGTTAGGGTTAGGATGAACACCGCAAGAACAATCCAAGATAAGGGTTAGGGTTAGGGTTAGGGTTAGGGTTAGGGTTAGGGTTAGGGTTAGGGTTAGGGTTAGGGTTAGGGTTAGGGTTAGGGTGAATGAACACCGCAAGAACAATCCAAGATTAGGGTTAGGGTTAGGGTTAGGGTTAGGGTTAGGGTTAGGGTTAGGGTTAGGGTTAGGATGAATGAAAATCACAAGAACAATCCAAGATTAGGGTTAGGGTTAGGGTTAGGGTTAGGGTTAGGGTTAGGGTTAGGGTTAGGGTTAGGGTTAGGGTTAGGGTGAATGAACACCGCAAGAACAATCCAAGAATAGGGTTAGGGTTAGGGTTAGGGTTAGGGTTAGGGTTAGGGTTAGGGTTAGGGTTAGGGTGAATGAACACCGCAAGAACAATCCAAGATTAGGGTTAGGGTTAGGGTTAGGGTTAGGGTTAGGGTTAGGGTTAGGGTTGTTATTCTAAAGCACCAAAGCTGCAGCAAGCAAAGGCAGCACAGTCTGCTGCTTGTGGCTGGAAAGCCAAACAGGATGTTTGTGACTGTTGCCATGGGAACAAAGGGGCAGTCCATTCTGTACTGAGCACCGGATGTTAGCTCAGTGGGTTTGTCATATGACCTGTACAGGATGTACATGGGTGGAGTTGGAGTTTCTCTCTGTATGTTGAAGAGAGCAGACATGTTTACTGGATGACTGCTAAAAGACACAAATAAAGACATGTAGATACGTTTACTGTCTGTGTCTGATTCCCCTCCCTGGGGATATGCAGGGAGGAGGAGAGAAGGAGAAGCAGTTGGTGTGTTTTCCTCACAGCCTGAGGAAGATCGCCGGAACGGACCTCGTGTTGTTTATCCTGCCGGGAGACGCCGGAGGGAGGTCTAAGGAATTCAGCCGGTGCCTGATCAGATAGGCACATACCGATGACCGGGTAGCAGAATTCCAACAAGGGTTAGGGTTAGGGTTAGGGTTAGGATGAATGAACACCACAAGAACAATCCAAGATTAGGGTTAGGGTAAGGGTTAGGGTTAGGGTTAGGGTTAGGGTTAGTTTTAGGGTTAGGGTTAGGGTTAGGGTTAGGGTGAATGAACACCGCAAGAACAATCCAAGATAAGGGTTAGTGTTAGGTTTAGGTTTAGGGTTAGGGTTAGGGTTAGGGTTAGGGTTAGGGTTAGGGTTAGGGTTAGGGTTAGGATGAATGAACACCGCAAGAACAATCCAAGATTAGGGTTAGGGTTAGGGTTAGGGTTAGGGTTAGGGTTAGGGTTAGGGTTAGGGTTAGGGTTAGGGTTAGGGTTAGGGTGAATGAACACCGCAAGAACAATCCAAGATTAGGGTTAGGGTTAGGGTTAGGGTTAGGGTTAGGGTTAGGGTTAGGGTTAGGGTTAGGGTTAGGGTTAGGGTTAGGATTAGGGTTAGGGTTAGGGTTAGGGTTAGGGTTAGGGTTAGGGTGAATGAACACCGCAAGAACAATCCAAGATTAGGGTTAGGGTTAGGGTTAGGGTTAGGGTTAGGGTTAGGGTTGTTATTCTAAAGCACCAAAGCTGCAGCAAGCAAAGGCAGCACAGTCTGCTGCTTGTGGCTGGAAAGCCAAACAGGATGTTTGTGACTGTTGCCATGGGAACAAAGGGGCAGTCCATTCTGTACTGAGCACCGGATGTTAGCTCAGTGGGTTTGTCATATGACCTGTACAGGATGTACATGGGTGGAGTTGGAGTTTCTCTCTGTATGTTGAAGAGAGCAGACATGTTTACTGGATGACTGCTAAAAGACACAAATAAAGACATGTAGATACGTTTACTGTCTGTGTCTGATTCCCCTCCCTGGGGATATGCAGGGAGGAGGAGAGAAGGAGAAGCAGTTGGTGTGTTTTCCTCACAGCCTGAGGAAGATCGCCGGAACGGACCTCGTGTTGTTTATCCTGCCGGGAGACGCCGGAGGGAGGTCTAAGGAATTCAGCCGGTGCCTGATCAGATAGGCACATACCGATGACCGGGTAGCAGAATTCCAACAAGGGTTAGGGTTAGGGTTAGGGTTAGGATGAATGAACACCACAAGAACAATCCAAGATTAGGGTTAGGGTTAGGGTTAGGGTTAGGGTTAGGGTTAGTTTTAGGGTTAGGGTTAGGGTTAGGGTTAGGGTTAGGGTGAATGAACACCGCAAGAACAATCCAAGATAAGGGTTAGTGTTAGGTTTAGGTTTAGGGTTAGGGTTAGGGTTAGGGTTAGGGTTAGGGTTAGGATGAATGAACACCGCAAGAACAATCCAAGATTAGGGTTAGGGTTAGGGTTAGGGTTAGGGTTAGGGTTAGGGTTAGGGTTAGGGTTAGGGTGAATGAACACCGCAAGAACAATCCAAGATTAGGGTTAGGGTTAGGGTTAGGGTTAGGGTTAGGGTTAGGGTTAGGGTTAGGGTTAGGGTTAGGATAAATGAACACCACAAGAACAATCCAAGATTAGGGTTAGGGTTAGGGTTAGGGTTAGGGTTAGGGTTAGGGTTAGGGTTAGGGTTAGGGTTAGGGTTAGGGTTAGGGTTAGGGTTAGGGTGAATGAACACCGCACGAACAATCCAAGAATAGGGTTAGGGTTAGGGTTAGGGTTAGGGTTAGGGTTAGGGTTAGGGTTAGGGTTAGGGTTAGGGTTAGGATTAGGGTTAGGGTTAGGGTTAGGGTTAGGGTTAGGGTTAGGGTGAATGAACACCGCAAGAACAATCCAAGATTAGGGTTAGGGTTAGGGTTAGGGTTAGGGTTAGGGTTGTTATTCTAAAGCACCAAAGCTGCAGCAAGCAAAGGCAGCACAGTCTGCTGCTTGTGGCTGGAAAGCCAAACAGGATGTTTGTGACTGTTGCCATGGGAACAAAGGGGCAGTCCATTCTGTACTGAGCACCGGATGTTAGCTCAGTGGGTTTGTCATATGACCTGTACAGGATGTACATGGGTGGAGTTGGAGTTTCTCTCTGTATGTTGAAGAGAGCAGACATGTTTACTGGATGACTGCTAAAAGACACAAATAAAGACATGTAGATACGTTTACTGTCTGTGTCTGATTCCCCTCCCTGGGGATATGCAGGGAGGAGGAGAGAAGGAGAAGCAGTTGGTGTGTTTTCCTCACAGCCTGAGGAAGATCGCCGGAACGGACCTCGTGTTGTTTATCCTGCCGGGAGACGCCGGAGGGAGGTCTAAGGAATTCAGCCGGTGCCTGATCAGATAGGCACATACCGATGACCGGGTAGCAGAATTCCAACAAGGGTTAGGGTTAGGGTTAGGGTTAGGATGAATGAACACCACAAGAACAATCCAAGATTAGGGTTAGGGTAAGGGTTAGGGTTAGGGTTAGTTTTAGGGTTAGGGTTAGGGTTAGGGTTAGGGTTAGGGTTAGGGTTAGGGTGAATGAACACCGCAAGAACAATCCAAGATAAGGGTTAGTGTTAGGTTTAGGTTTAGGTTTAGGGTTAGGGTTAGGGTTAGGGTTAGGGTTAGGGTTAGGGTTAGGATGAATGAACACCGCAAGAACAATCCAAGATTAGGGTTAGGGTTAGGGTTAGGGTTAGGGTTAGGGTTAGGGTTAGGGTTAGGGTTAGGGTTAGGATGAATCAACACTACAAGAACAATCCAAGATTAGGGTTAGGGTTAGGGTTAGGGTTAGGGTTAGGGTTAGGGTGAATGAACACCGCAAGAACAATCCAAGATTAGGGTTAGGGTTAGGGTTAGGGTTAGGGTTAGGGTTAGGGTTAGGGTTAGGGTTAGGGTTAGGGTTAGGATAAATGAACACCACAAGAACAATCCAAGATTAGGGTTAGGGTTAGGGTTAGGGTTAGGGTTAGGGTTAGGGTTAGGGTTAGGGTGAATGAACACCGCACGAACAATCCAAGAATAGGGTTAGGGTTAGGGTTAGGGTTAGGGTTAGGGTTAGGGTTAGGGTTAGGGTTAGGGTTAGGATTAGGGTTAGGGTTAGGGTTAGGGTTAGGGTTAGGGTTAGGGTTAGGGTGAATGAACACCGCAAGAACAATCCAAGAATAGGGTTAGGGTTACGGTTAGGGTTAGGGTTATGGTTAGGATGAATGAACACCACAAGAACAATCCAAGATTAGGGTTAGGGTTAGGGTTAGAGTTAGGGTTAGGGTTAGGGTTAGGGTTGGGGTTAGGGTTAGGGTTAGGGTTAGGGTTAGGGTTAGGGTTAGGGTTAGGGTTAGGGTTAGGGTTAGGATGAACACCGCAAGAACAATCCAAGATAAGGGTTAGTGTTAGTGTTAGTGTTAGGGTTAGGGTTAGGGTTAGGGTTAGGGTTAGGGTTAGGGTTAGGGTGAATGAACACCGCAAGAACAATCCAAGATTAGGGTTAGGGTTAGGGTTAGGGTTAGGGTTAGGGTTAGGGTTAGGGTTAGGGTTAGGGTTAGGATGAATGAAAATCACAAGAACAATCCAAGATTAGGGTTAGGGTTAGGGTTAGGGTTAGGGTTAGGGTTAGGGTTAGGGTTAGGGTGAATGAACACCGCAAGAACAATCCAAGAATAGGGTTAGGGTTAGGGTTAGGGTTAGGGTTAGGGTTAGGGTTAGGGTTAGGGTGAATGAACACCGCAAGAACAATCCAAGATTAGGGTTAGGGTTAGGGTTAGGGTTAGGGTTAGGGTTAGGGTTAGGGTTGTTATTCTAAAGCACCAAAGCTGCAGCAAGCAAAGGCAGCACAGTCTGCTGCTTGTGGCTGGAAAGCCAAACAGGATGTTTGTGACTGTTGCCATGGGAACAAAGGGGCAGTCCATTCTGTACTGAGCACCGGATGTTAGCTCAGTGGGTTTGTCATATGACCTGTACAGGATGTACATGGGTGGAGTTGGAGTTTCTCTCTGTATGTTGAAGAGAGCAGACATGTTTACTGGATGACTGCTAAAAGACACAAATAAAGACATGTAGATACGTTTACTGTCTGTGTCTGATTCCCCTCCCTGGGGATATGCAGGGAGGAGGAGAGAAGGAGAAGCAGTTGGTGTGTTTTCCTCACAGCCTGAGGAAGATCGCCGGAACGGACCTCGTGTTGTTTATCCTGCCGGGAGACGCCGGAGGGAGGTCTAAGGAATTCAGCCGGTGCCTGATCAGATAGGCACATACCGATGACCGGGTAGCAGAATTCCAACAAGGGTTAGGGTTAGGGTTAGGGTTAGGATGAATGAACACCACAAGAACAATCCAAGATTAGGGTTAGGGTAAGGGTTAGGGTTAGGGTTAGGGTTAGGGTTAGTTTTAGGGTTAGGGTTAGGGTTAGGGTTAGGGTGAATGAACACCGCAAGAACAATCCAAGATAAGGGTTAGTGTTAGGTTTAGGTTTAGGTTTAGGGTTAGGGTTAGGGTTAGGGTTAGGGTTAGGGTTAGGATGAATGAACACCGCAAGAACAATCCAAGATTAGGGTTAGGGTTAGGGTTAGGGTTAGGGTTAGGGTTAGGGTTAGGGTTAGGGTTAGGATGAATCAACACTACAAGAACAATCCAAGATTAGGGTTAGGGTTAGGGTTAGGGTTAGGGTTAGGGTTAGGGTGAATGAACACCGCAAGAACAATCCAAGATTAGGGTTAGGGTTAGGGTTAGGGTTAGGGTTAGGGTTAGGGTTAGGATAAATGAACACCACAAGAACAATCCAAGATTAGGGTTAGGGTTAGGGTTAGGGTTAGGGTTAGGGTTAGGGTTAGGGTTAGGGTGAATGAACACCGCACGAACAATCCAAGAATAGGGTTAGGGTTAGGGTTAGGGTTAGGGTTAGGGTTAGGGTTAGGGTTAGGGTTAGGGTGAATGAACACCGCAAGAACAATCCAAGAATAGGGTTAGGGTTAGGGTTAGGGTTAGGGTTATGGTTAGGATGAATGAACACCACAAGAACAATCCAAGATTAGGGTTAGGGTTAGGGTTAGAGTTAGGGTTAGGGTTAGGGTTAGGGTTGGGGTTAGGGTTAGGGTTAGGGTTAGGGTTAGGGTTAGGGTTAGGGTTAGGGTTAGGGTTAGGGTTAGGGTTAGGGTTAGGATGAACACCGCAAGAACAATCCAAGATAAGGGTTAGTGTTAGTGTTAGTGTTAGGGTTAGGGTTAGGGTTAGGGTTAGGGTTAGGGTGAATGAACACCGCAAGAACAATCCAAGATTAGGGTTAGGGTTAGGGTTAGGGTTAGGGTTAGGGTTAGGGTTAGGGTTAGGGTTAGGATGAATGAAAATCACAAGAACAATCCAAGATTAGGGTTAGGGTTAGGGTTAGGGTTAGGGTTAGGGTTAGGGTTAGGGTTAGGGTGAATGAACACCGCAAGAACAATCCAAGAATAGGGTTAGGGTTAGGGTTAGGGTTAGGGTTAGGGTTAGGGTTAGGGTTAGGGTTAGGGTTAGGGTTAGGGTTAGGGTTAGGGTTAGGGTAAGGGTAAGGGTTAGGGTTAGGGTTAGGGTGAATGAACACCGCAAGAACAATCCAAGATAAGGGTTAGTGTTAGGTTTAGGTTTAGGGTTAGGGTTAGCGTTAGGGTTAGGGTGAATGAACACCGCAAGAACAATCCAAGAATAGGGTTAGGGTTAGGGTTAGGGTTAGGGTTAGGGTTAGGGTTAGGGTTAGGGTTAGGGTTAGAGTGAATGAACACCGGAAGAACAATCCAAGAATAGGGTTAGGGTTAGGGTTAGGGTTAGGGTTAGGGTTAGGGTTAGGGTTGCGGTTAGGGTTAGGGTTAGGGTTAGGGTTAGGGTTAGGGTTAGGGTTAGGGTTAGGGTTAGGGTGAATGAACACCGCAAGAGCAATCCAAGATTAGGGTTAGGGTTAGGGTTAGGGTTAGGGTTAGGGTTAGGGTTAGGGTTAGGGTTAGGGTTAGGGTTAGGGTTAGGGTTAGGATGAATGAACACCGCAAGAATAATCCAAGATTAGGGTTAGGGTTAGGGT
This sequence comes from Podarcis melisellensis, assembly GCF_964234715.1. NCBI lineage: Eukaryota > Metazoa > Chordata > Lepidosauria > Squamata > Lacertidae > Podarcis > Podarcis melisellensis. Next base: position 77,413 of record NW_028113096.1, on the reverse strand, counting down.
TAGGGTTAGGGTTAGGGTTAGGGTTAGGGTTAGGGTTAGGGTTAGCGTTAGGGTTAGGGTTAGGGTTAGGGTTAGGGTTAGGGTTAGGGTTAGGATGAATGAACACCGCAAGAACAATCCAAGATTAGGGTTAGGGTTAGGGTTAGGGTTAGGGTTAGGGTTAGGGTTAGGGTTAGGGTTAGGGTTAGGATGAATCAACACCGCAAGAACAATCCAAGAATAGGGTTAGGGTTAGGGTTAGGGTTAGGGTTAGGGTTAGGGTTAGGGTTAGGATGAATGAACACCACAAGAACAATCCAAGATTAGGGTTAGGGTTAGGGTTAGGGTTAGGGTTGGGGTTAGGGTTAGTGTTAGTGTTAGGGTTAGTGTTAGGGTTAGGGTTAGGGTTAGGGTTAGGGTTAGGGTTAGGGTTAGGGTGAATGAACACCGCAAGAACAATCCAAGATTAGGGTTAGGGTTAGGGTTAGGGTTAGGGTTAGGGTTAGGGTTAGGGTTAGGATGAATGAACATCACAAGAACAATCCAAGATTAGGGTTAGGGTTAGGGTTAGGGTTAGGGTTAGGGTTAGGGTTAGGGTTAGGGTGAATGAACACCGCAAGAACAATCCAAGAATAGGGTTAGGGTTAGGGTTAGGGTTAGGGTTAGGGTTCGGGTTAGGGTTAGGGTTAGGGTTAGGGTTAGGGTTAGGGTAAGGGTAAGGGTTAGGGTTAGGGTTAGGGTGAATGAACACCGCAAGAACAATCCAAGATAAGGGTTAGTGTTAGGTTTAGGTTTAGGGTTAGGGTTAGCGTTAGGGTTAGGGTGAATGAACACCGCAAGAACAATCCAAGAACAGGGTTAGGGTTAGGGTTAGGGTTAGGGTTAGGGTTAGGGTTAGGGTTAGGGTTAGGGTTAGGGTTAGGGTGAATGAACACCGGAAGAACAATCCAAGAATAGGGTTAGGGTTAGGGTTAGGGTTAGGGTTAGGGTTAGGGTTAGGGTTAGGGTTAGGGTTGGGGTTAGGGTTAGGGTTAGGGTTAGGGTTAGGGGTAGGGTTAGGGTTAGGGTTAGGGTTAGGGTTAGGGTGAATGAACACCGCAAGAGCAATCCAAGATTAGGGTTAGGGTTAGGGTTAGGGTTAGGGTTAGGGTTAGGGTTAGGGTTAGGATGAATGAACACAACAAGAACAATCCAAGATTAGGGTTAGGGTTAGGGTTAGGGTTAGGGTTAGGGATAGTGTGAATGAACAACGCAAGAACATACCAAGATTAGGGTTAGGGTTAGGGTTAGGGTTAGGGTTAGGGTTAGGGTTAGGGTTAGGGTTAGGGTTAGGGTTAGGGTGAATGAACACCGCAAGAGCAATCCAAGATTAGGGTTAGGGTAAGGGTTAGGGTTAGGGTTAGGGTTAGGGTTAGGGTTAGGGTTAGGGTTAGGGTTAGGGTTAGGGTTAGGGTTAGTTTTAGGGTTAGGGTTAGGGTTAGGGTTAGGGTTAGGGTTAGGGTGAATGAACACCGCAAGAACAATCCAAGATAAGGGTTAGTGTTAGGTTTAGGGTTAGGGTTAGGGTTAGGGTTAGGGTTAGGGTTAGGGTTAGGGTTAGCGTTAGGGTTAGGGTTAGGGTTAGGGTTAGGGTTAGGATGAATGAACACCGCAAGAACAATCCAAGATTAGGGTTAGGGTTAGGGTTAGGGTTAGGGTTAGGGTTAGGGTTAGGGTTAGGGTTAGGGTTAGGGTTAGGGTTAGGGTTAGGGTTAGGGTTAGGGTTAGGATGAATCAACACTACAAGAACAATCCAAGATTAGGGTTAGGGTTAGGGTTAGGGTTAGGGTTAGGGTGAATGAACACCGCAAGAACAATCCAAGGTTAGGGTTAGGGTTAGGGTTAGGGTTAGGGTTAGGGTTAGGGTTAGGGTTAGGGTTAGGGTTAGGGTTAGGGTTAGGATAAATGAACACCACAAGAACAATCCAAGATTAGGGTTAGGGTTAGGGTTAGGGTTAGGGTTAGGGTTAGGGTTAGGGTTAGGGTTAGCGTAAGGGTTAGGGTTAGGGTTAGGGTTAGGGTGAATGAACACCGCACGAACAATCCAAGAATAGGGTTAGGGTTAGGGTTAGGGTTAGGGTTAGGGTTAGGGTTAGGGTTAGGGTTAGGGTTAGGGTTAGGGTGAATGAACACCGCAAGAACAATCCAAGAATAGGGTTAGGGTTAGGGTTAGGGTTAGGGTTAGGATGAATGAACACCACAAGAACAATCCAAGATTAGGGTTAGGGTTAGGGTTAGGGTTAGGGTTAGGGTTAGGGTTGGGGTTAGGGTTAGGGTTAGGGTTAGGGTTAGGGTTAGGGTTAGGGTTAGGGTTAGGGTTAGGGTTAGGGTTAGGGTTAGGGTTAGGGTTAGGGTTAGGGTTAGGGTTAGGATGAATGAACACCGCAAGAACAATCCAAGATAAGGGTTAGTGTTAGTGTTAGTGTTAGTGTTAGTGTTAGTGTTAGGGTTAGGGTTAGGGTTAGGGTTAGGGTTAGGGTTAGGGTTAGGATGAATGAACACCGCAAGAACAATCCACGATTAGGGTTAGGGTTAGTGTTAGTGTTAGGGTTAGGGTTAGGGTTAGGGTTAGAGTTAGGGTTAGGGTTAGGTTTAGGATGAATGAACACCGCAAGAACAATCCAAGATTAGGGTTAGGGTTAGGGTTAGGGTTAGGGTTAGGGTTAGGGTTAGGGTTAGGGTTAGGGTTAGGGTTAGGGTTAGGGTTAGGGTTAGGATGAATGAACACCGCAAGAACAATCCAAGATTAGGGTTAGGGTTAGGGTTAGGGTTAGGGTAAATGAACACCGCAAGAACAATCCAAGATTAGGGTTAGGGTTAGGGTTAGGGTTAGGGTTAGGGTTAGGGTTAGGGTTAGGGTTAGGGTTAGGGTTAGGGTGAATGAACACCGCAAGAACAATCCAAGATTAGGGTTAGGGTTAGGGTTAGCATTAGGGTTAGGGTTAGGGTTAGGGTTAGGGTTAGGGTTAGGGTTAGGGTGAATGAACACCGCAAGAGCAATCCAAGATTAGGGTTAGGGTAAGGGTTAGGGTTAGGGTTAGGGTTAGGGTTAGGGTTAGGGTTAGGGTTAGGGTTAGGGTTAGAGTTAGGGTTAGGGTTAGGTTTAGGATGAATGAACACCGCAAGAACAATCCAAGATTAGGGTTAGGGTTAGGGTTAGGGTTAGGGTTAGGGTTAGGGTTAGGGTTAGGGTTAGGGTTAGGATGAATGAACATTACAAGAACAATCCAAGATTAGGGTTAGGGTTAGGGTTAGGGTTAGGGTTAGGGTGAATGAACACCGCAAGAACAATCCAAGATTAGGGTTGGGGTTAGGGTTAGGGTTAGGGTTAGGGTTAGGGTTAGGGTTAGGGTTAGGGTTAGGGTTAGGGTTAGGGTTAGTGTTAGGGTTAGTGTTAGGGTTAGGGTTAGGGTTAGGGTTAGGGTGAATGAACACCGCAAGAACAATCCAAGATTAGGGTTAGGGTTAGGGTTAGGGTTAGGGTTAGGGTTAGGGTTAGGGTTAGGGTTAGGGTTAGGGTTAGGGTTAGGGTTAGGGTTAGGGTGAATGAACACCGCAAGAGCAATCCAAGATTAGGGTTAGGGTTAGGGTTAGGGTTAGTTTTAGGGTTAGGGTTAGGGTTAGGGTTAGGGTTAGGGTTAGGGTTGGGGTTAGGGTTAAGGTTAGGGTTAGGGTTAGGGTTAGGGTTAGGGTTAGGGTTAGGGTTAGGGTTAGGGTTAGGGTGAATGAACACCGCAAGAACAATCCAAGATTAGGGTTAGGGTTAGGGTTAGGGTTAGGGTTAGGGTTAGGGTTAGGGTTAGGGTTAGGGTGAATAAACAACGCAAGAGTTATCCAAGATTAGGGTTAGGGTAAGGGTTAGGGTTACTGTTAGTTTTAGGGTTAGGGTTAGGGTTAGGGTTAGGGTTAGGGTTAGGGTTAGGGTTAGGGTTGGGGTTAGGGTTAGGGTTAGGGTTAGGGTTAGGGTTAGGATTAGGGTTAGGGTTAGGGTTAGGATGAATGAACACCGCAAGAACAATCCAAGATTAGGGTTAGGGTTAGGGTTAGGGTTAGGGTTAGGGTTAGGGTTAGGGTTAGGGTTAGGGTGAATGAACACCACAAGAACAATCCAAGAATAGGGTTAGGGTTAGTGTTAGGGTTAGGGTTAGGGTTAGGGTTAGGGTTAAGGTTAGGGTTAGGGTTAGGGTTAGGGTTAGGGTTAGGGTTAGGATGAATGAACACCACAAGAACAATCCAAGATTAGGGTTAGGGTTATGGCTAGGGTTGGGGTTAGGGTTAGGGTTAGGGTTAGGGTTAGGGTTAGGGTTAGGGTTAGGGTGAATGAACACCGCAAGAACAATCCAAGAATAGGGTTAGGGTTAGTGTTAGGGTTAGGGTTAGGGTTAAGGTTAGGGTTAGGGTTAGGGTTAGGGTTAGGATGAATGAACACCACAAGAACAATCCAAGATTAGGGTTAGGGTTAGGGTTATGGTTAGGGTTGGGGTTAGGGTTAGGGTTAGGGTTAGGGTTAGGGTTAGGGTTAGGGTTAGGATGAATGAACACCACAAGAACAATCCAAGATTAGGGTTAGGGTTAGGGTTAGGGTTAGGGTTAGGGTTAGGGTTAGGGTTAGGGTTAGGGTGAATGAACACCGCAAGAACAATCCAAGATTAGGGTTAGGGTTAGGGTTAGGGTTAGGGTTAGGGTTAGGGTTAAGGTTAAGGTTAGGGTGAGGATTAGGGTTAGGGTTAGGGTTAGGGTTAGGGTTAGGGTTAGGGTTAGGGTTAGGATGAATGAACACCACAAGAACAATCCAAGATTAGGGTGAGGGTTAGGGTTAGGGTTAGGGTTAGGGTTAGGGTTAGGGTTAGGGTTAGGGTTAGGGTTGGGGTTGGGGTTAGGGTTAGGGTTAGGGT
>NW_028113096.1:62500-67500 GCF_964234715.1 Podarcis melisellensis | reverse complement strand
GCAAGAACAATCCACGATTAGGGTTAGGGTTAGGGTTAGGGTTAGGGTTAGGGTTAGGGTTAGGGTTAGGGTTGGGGTTAGGGTTAGGGTTAGGGTTAGGGTTAGGGTTAGGGTTAGGGTTAGGGTTAGGGTTAGGGTTAGGATGAATGAACACCGCAAGAACAATCCAAGATAAGGGTTAGTGTTAGTGTTAGTGTTAGTGTTAGTGTTAGGGTTAGGGTTAGGGTTAGGGTTAGGGTTAGGGTTAGGGTTAGGGTTAGGGTTAGGGTTAGAGTTAGGGTTAGGATGAATGAACACCGCAAGAACAATCCAAGATTAGGGTTAGGGTTAGGGTTAGGGTTAGGGTTAGGGTTAGGGTTAGGGTTAGGGTTAGGGTTAGGGTTAGGGTTAGGGTTAGGGTGAATGAACACCGCAAGAGCAATCCAAGATTAGGGTTAGGGTAAGGGTTAGGGTTAGGGTTAGGGTTAGTTTTAGGGTTAGGGTTAGGGTTAGGGTTAGGGTTAGGGTTAGGGTTAGGGTTAGGGTTGGGGTTAGGGTTAGGGTTAGGGTTAGGGTTAGGGTTAGGGTTAGGGTTAGGGTTAGGGTTAGGGTTAGGGTTAGGGTTAGAGTTAGGGTTAGGATGAATGAACACCGCAAGAACAATCCAAGATTAGGGTTAGGGTTAGGGTTAGGGTTAGGGTTAGGGTTAGGGTTAGGGTTAGGGTTAGGGTTAGGGTTAGGGTGAATGAACACCGCAAGAGCAATCCAAGATTAGGGTTAGGGTAAGGGTTAGGGTTAGGGTTAGGGTTAGTTTTAGGGTTAGGGTTAGGGTTAGGGTTAGGGTTAGGGTTGGGGTTAGGGTTAGGGTTAGGGTTAGGGTTAGGGTTAGGGTTAGGGTTAGGGTTAGGGTTAGGGTTAGGATGAATGAACACCGCAAGAACAATCCAAGATTAGGGTTAGGGTTAGGGTTAGGGTTAGGGTTAGGGTTAGGGTTAGGGTTAGGGTTAGGGTTAGGGTTAGGGTTAGGGTTAGGGTTAGGGTTAGGATTAGGGTTAGGGTTAGGATGAATGAACACTACAAGAACAATCCAAGATTAGGGTTAGGGTTAGGGTTAGGGTTAGGGTTAGGGTTAGGGTTAGGGTTAGGGTTAGGATGAATGAACACCACAAGAACAATCCAAGATTAGTGTTAGGGTTAGGGTTAGGGTTAGGGTTAGGGTTAGGGTTAGGGTTAGGGTTAGGATGAATGAACACTACAAGAACAATCCAAGATTAGGGTTAGGGTTAGGGTTAGGGTTAGGGTTAGGGTGAATGAACACCGCAAGAACAATCCAAGATTAGGGTTAGGGTTAGGGTTAGGGTTAGGGTTAGGGTTAGGGTTAGGGTTAGGGTTAGGGTTAGGGTGAATGAACACCGCACGAACAATCCAAGAATAGGGTTAGGGTTAGGGTTAGGGTTAGGGTTAGGGTTAGGGTTAGGGTTATCGTTAGGTTTAGGGTGAATGAACACCGCAAGAACAATCCAAGAATAGGGTTAGGGTTAGGGTTAGGGTTAGGGTTAGGATGAATGAACACCACAAGAACAATCCAAGATTAGGGTTAGGGTTAGGGTTAGGGTTAGGGTTAGGGTTAGGGTTAGGGTTAGGGTTGGGGTTAGGGTTAGGGTTAGGGTTAGGGTTAGGGTTAGGGTTAGGGTTAGGGTTAGGATGAATGAACACCGCAAGAACAATCCAAGATAAGGGTTAGTGTTAGTGTTAGTGTTAGTGTTAGTGTTAGGGTTAGGGTTAGGGTTAGGGTTAGGGTTAGGGTTAGGGTTAGGGTTAGGGTTAGGGTTAGGATGAATGAACACCGCAAGAACAATCCACGATTAGGGTTAGGGTTAGTGTTAGGGTTAGGGTTAGGGTTAGGGTTAGGGTTAGAGTTAGGGTTAGGGTTAGGTTTAGGATGAATGAACACCGCAAGAACAATCCAAGATTAGGGTTAGGGTTAGGGTTAGGGTTAGGGTTAGGGTTAGGGTTAGGGTTAGGGTTAGGGTTAGGGTTAGGATGAATGAACACCGCAAGAACAATCCAAGATTAGGGTTAGGGTTAGGGTTAGGGTTAGGGTTAGGGTAAATGAACACCGCAAGAACAATCCAAGATTAGGGTTAGGGTTAGGGTTAGGGTTAGGGTTAGGGTTAGGGTTAGGGTTAGGGTTAGGGTTAGGGTTAGGGTGAATGAACACCGCAAGAACAATCCAAGATTAGGGTTAGGGTTAGGGTTAGGGTTAGCATTAGGGTTAGGGTTAGGGTTAGGGTTAGGGTGAATGAACACCGCAAGAGCAATCCAAGATTAGGGTTAGGGTAAGGGTTAGGGTTAGGGTTAGGGTTAGGGTTAGGGTTAGGGTTAGGGTTAGGGTTAGGGTTAGAGTTAGGGTTAGGGTTAGGTTTAGGATGAATGAACACCGCAAGAACAATCCAAGATTAGGGTTAGGGTTAGGGTTAGGGTTAGGGTTAGGGTTAGGGTTAGGGTTAGGGTTAGGGTTAGGGTTAGGGTTAGGGTTAGGGTTAGGATGAATGAACATTACAAGAACAATCCAAGATTAGGGTTAGGGTTAGGGTTAGGGTTAGGGTTAGGGTGAATGAACACCGCAAGAACAATCCAAGATTAGGGTTGGGGTTAGGGTTAGGGTTAGGGTTAGGGTTAGGGTTAGGGTTAGGGTTAGGGTTAGGGTTAGTGTTAGGGTTAGTGTTAGGGTTAGGGTTAGGGTTAGGGTTAGGGTGAATGAACACCGCAAGAACAATCCAAGATTAGGGTTAGGGTTAGGGTTAGGGTTAGGGTTAGGGTTAGGGTTAGGGTTAGGGTTAGGGTTAGGGTGAATGAACACCGCAAGAACAATCCAAGATTAGGGTTAGGGTTAGGGTTAGGGTTAGGGTTAGGGTTAGGGTTAGGGTTAGGGTTAGGGTTAGGGTTAGGGTTAGGGTGAATGAACACCGCAAGAGTTATCCAAGATTAGGGTTAGGGTAAGGGTTAGGGTTACTGTTAGTTTTAGGGTTAGGGTTAGGGTTAGGGTTAGGGTTAGGGTTAGGGTTGGGGTTAGGGTTAGGGTTAGGGTTAGGGTTAGGGTTAGGATTAGGGTTAGGGTTAGGGTTAGGATGAATGAACACCGCAAGAACAATCCAAGATTAGGGTTAGGGTTAGGGTTAGGGTTAGGGTTAGGGTTAGGGTTAGGGTGAATGAACACCGCAAGAACAATCCAAGAATAGGGTTAGGGTTAGTGTTAGGGTTAGGGTTAGGGTTAGGGTTAAGGTTAGGGTTAGGGTTAGGGTTAGGGTTAGGATGAATGAACACCACAAGAACAATCCAAGATTAGGGTTAGGGTTAGGGTTATGGCTAGGGTTGGGGTTAGGGTTAGGGTTAGGGTTAGGGTTAGGGTTAGGGTTAGGGTTAGGGTTAGGGTTAGGGTTAGGGTTGGGGTTAGGGTTAGGGTTAGGGTTAGGGTTAGGGTTAGGGTTAGGGTTAGGGTTAGGGTTAGGGTTAGGATGAAAGAACACCGCAAGAACAATCCAAGATTAGGGTTAGGGTTAGGGTTAGGGTTAGGGTTAGGGTTAGGGTTAGGGTTAGGGTTAGGGTTAGGGTTAGGGTTAGGGTGAATGAACACCGCAAGAACAATCCAAGAATAGGGTTAGGGTTAGTGTTAGGGTTAGGGTTAGGGTTAGGGTTAGGGTTAAGGTTAGGGTTAGGGTTAGGGTTAGGGTTAGGATGAATGAACACCACAAGAACAATCCAAGATTAGGGTTAGGGTTAGGGTTATGGCTAGGGTTGGGGTTAGGGTTAGGGTTAGGGTTAGGGTTAGGGTTAGGGTTAGGGTTAGGGTTAGGGTGAATGAACACCGCAAGAACAATCCAAGAATAGGGTTAGGGTTAGTGTTAGGGTTAGGGTTAGGGTTAAGGTTAGGGTTAGGGTTAGGGTTAGGGTTAGGATGAATGAACACCACAAGAACAATCCAAGATTAGGGTTAGGGTTAGGGTTATGGTTATGGTTGGGGTTAGGGTTAGGGTTAGGGTTAGGGTTAGGGTTAGGGTTAGGATGAATGAACACCACAAGAACAATCCAAGATTAGGGTTAGGGTTAGGGTTAGGGTTAGGGTTAGGGTTAGGGTTAGGGTTAGGGTTAGGGTTAGGGTGAATGAACACCGCAAGAACAATCCAAGATTAGGGTTAGGGTTAGGGTTAGGGTTAGGGTTAGGGTTAGGGTTAGGGTTAGGGTTAAGGTTAAGGTTAGGGTGAGGATTAGGGTTAGGGTTAGGGTTAGGGTTAGGGTTAGGGTTAGGATGAATGAACACCACAAGAACAATCCAAGATTAGGGTGAGGGTTAGGGTTAGGGTTAGGGTTAGGGTTAGGGTTAGGGTTGGGGTTGGGGTTAGGGTTAGGGTTAGGGTTGGGGTTGGGGTTAGGGTTAGGGTTAGGGTTAGGGTTAGGGTTAGGGTTTGGGTTAGGGTTAGGGTTAGGGTTAGGGTTAGGGTTAGGGTTAGGGTTAGGGTTAGGGTTAGGATGAATGAACACCGCAAGAACAATCCAAGATTAGGGTTAGGGCTAGGGTTAGGGTTAGGGTTAGGGTTAGGGTTAGGGTTAGGGTTAGGGTTAGGGTTAGGGTTAGGGTTACGGTTAGGGTTAGGGTTAGGGTTAGGGTGAATGAACACCGCAAGAAATATCCAAGATTTGGGTTAGGGTTAGGGTTAAGGTTAGGGTTAGGGTTAGGGTTAGGGTTAGGGTTAGGGTTAGGGTTAGGGTTAGGGTGAATGAACACCGCAAGAGCAATCCAAGATTAGGGTTAGGGTAAGGGTTAGGGTTAGGGTTAGGGTTAGGGTTAGGGTTAGGGTTAGTTTTAGGGTTAGGGTTAGGGTTAGGGTTAGGGTTGGGGTTAGGGTTAGGGTTAGGGTTAGGGTTAGGGTTAGGGTTAGGGTTAGGGTTAGGGTTAGGGTTAGGATGAATGAACACCGCAAGAACAATCCAAGATTAGGGTTAGGGTTAGGGTTAGGGTT
>NW_028113096.1:55000-60000 GCF_964234715.1 Podarcis melisellensis | reverse complement strand
GGTTAGGGTTAGGGTTAGGGTTAGGGTTAGGGTTAGGGTTAGGGTTAGGGTTAGGGTTAGGGTGAATGAACACCGCAAGAACAATCCAAGAATAGGGTTAGGGTTAGGGTTAGGGTTAGGGTTAGGGTTAGGGTTAGGGTTAGGGTTAGGGTTAGGGTTAGGGTTAGGGTTAGGGTTAGGATGAATGAACACCGCAAGAACAATCCAAGATTAGGGTTAGGGTTAGGGTTAGGGTTAGGGTTAGGGTTAGGGTTAGGGTTAGGGTTAGGGTTAGGGTTAGGGTTAGGGTTAGGGTTAGGGTTAGGATTAGGGTTAGGGTTAGGGTTAGGGTTAGGGTTAGGATGAATGAACACCACAAGAACAATCCAAGAATAGGGTTAGGGTTAGGGTTAGGGTTAGGGTTAGGGTTAGGGTTAGGGTTAGGGTTAGGGTTAGGGTTAGGGTTAGGGTTAGGGTGAATGAACACCGCAAGAGCAATCCAAGATTAGGGTTAGGGTAAGGGTTAGGGTTAGGGTTAGGGTTAGTTTTAGGGTTAGGGTTAGGGTTAGGGTTAGGGTTAGGGTTAGGGTTAGGGTTGGGGTTAGGGTTAGGGTTAGGGTTAGGGTTAGGGTTAGGGTTAGGGTTAGGGTTAGGGTTAGGGTTAGGGTTAGAGTTAGGGTTAGGATGAATGAACACCGCAAGAACAATCCAAGATTAGGGTTAGGGTTAGGGTTAGGGTTAGGGTTAGGGTTAGGGTTAGGGTTAGGGTTAGGGTTAGGGTTAGGGTGAATGAACACCGCAAGAGCAATCCAAGATTAGGGTTAGGGTAAGGGTTAGGGTTAGGGTTAGGGTTAGTTTTAGGGTTAGGGTTAGGGTTAGGGTTAGGGTTAGGGTTGGGGTTAGGGTTAGGGTTAGGGTTAGGGTTAGGGTTAGGGTTAGGGTTAGGGTTAGGGTTAGGGTTAGGATGAATGAACACCGCAAGAACAATCCAAGATTAGGGTTAGGGTTAGGGTTAGGGTTAGGGTTAGGGTTAGGGTTAGGGTTAGGGTTAGGGTTAGGGTTAGGGTTAGGGTTAGGGTTAGGGTTAGGGTTAGGATTAGGGTTAGGGTTAGGATGAATGAACACTACAAGAACAATCCAAGATTAGGGTTAGGGTTAGGGTTAGGGTTAGGGTTAGGGTTAGGGTTAGGGTTAGGGTTAGGATGAATGAACACCACAAGAACAATCCAAGATTAGTGTTAGGGTTAGGGTTAGGGTTAGGGTTAGGGTTAGGGTTAGGGTTAGGATGAATGAACACTACAAGAACAATCCAAGATTAGGGTTAGGGTTAGGGTTAGGGTTAGGGTTAGGGTGAATGAACACCGCAAGAACAATCCAAGATTAGGGTTAGGGTTAGGGTTAGGGTTAGGGTTAGGGTTAGGGTTAGGGTTAGGGTTAGGGTGAATGAACACCGCACGAACAATCCAAGAATAGGGTTAGGGTTAGGGTTAGGGTTAGGGTTAGGGTTAGGGTTAGGGTTATCGTTAGGTTTAGGGTGAATGAACACCGCAAGAACAATCCAAGAATAGGGTTAGGGTTAGGGTTAGGGTTAGGGTTAGGATGAATGAACACCACAAGAACAATCCAAGATTAGGGTTAGGGTTAGGGTTAGGGTTAGGGTTAGGGTTAGGGTTAGGGTTAGGGTTAGGGTTGGGGTTAGGGTTAGGGTTAGGGTTAGGGTTAGGGTTAGGGTTAGGGTTAGGGTTAGGGTTAGGATGAATGAACACCGCAAGAACAATCCAAGATAAGGGTTAGTGTTAGTGTTAGTGTTAGTGTTAGTGTTAGGGTTAGGGTTAGGGTTAGGGTTAGGGTTAGGGTTAGGGTTAGGGTTAGGGTTAGGATGAATGAACACCGCAAGAACAATCCACGATTAGGGTTAGGGTTAGTGTTAGGGTTAGGGTTAGGGTTAGGGTTAGGGTTAGAGTTAGGGTTAGGGTTAGGTTTAGGATGAATGAACACCGCAAGAACAATCCAAGATTAGGGTTAGGGTTAGGGTTAGGGTTAGGGTTAGGGTTAGGGTTAGGGTTAGTGTTAGGGTTAGGATGAATGAACACCGCAAGAACAATCCAAGATTAGGGTTAGGGTTAGGGTTAGGGTTAGGGTTAGGGTAAATGAACACCGCAAGAACAATCCAAGATTAGGGTTAGGGTTAGGGTTAGGGTTAGGGTTAGGGTTAGGGTTAGGGTTAGGGTTAGGGTTAGGGTTAGGGTTAGGGTGAATGAACACCGCAAGAACAATCCAAGATTAGGGTTAGGGTTAGGGTTAGGGTTAGCATTAGGGTTAGGGTTAGGGTTAGGGTTAGGGTGAATGAACACCGCAAGAGCAATCCAAGATTAGGGTTAGGGTAAGGGTTAGGGTTAGGGTTAGGGTTAGGGTTAGGGTTAGGGTTAGGGTTAGGGTTAGAGTTAGGGTTAGGGTTAGGTTTAGGATGAATGAACACCGCAAGAACAATCCAAGATTAGGGTTAGGGTTAGGGTTAGGGTTAGGGTTAGGGTTAGGGTTAGGGTTAGGGTTAGGGTTAGGGTTAGGGTTAGGGTTAGGGTTAGGGTTAGGATGAATGAACATTACAAGAACAATCCAAGATTAGGGTTAGGGTTAGGGTTAGGGTTAGGGTTAGGGTGAATGAACACCGCAAGAACAATCCAAGATTAGGGTTGGGGTTAGGGTTAGGGTTAGGGTTAGGGTTAGGGTTAGGGTTAGGGTTAGGGTTAGGGTTAGTGTTAGGGTTAGTGTTAGGGTTAGGGTTAGGGTTAGGGTTAGGGTGAATGAACACCGCAAGAACAATCCAAGATTAGGGTTAGGGTTAGGGTTAGGGTTAGGGTTAGGGTTAGGGTTAGGGTTAGGGTTAGGGTTAGGGTTAGGGTTAGGGTGAATGAACACCGCAAGAACAATCCAAGATTAGGGTTAGGGTTAGGGTTAGGGTTAGGGTTAGGGTTAGGGTTAGGGTTAGGGTTAGGGTTAGGGTTAGGGTGAATGAACACCGCAAGAGTTATCCAAGATTAGGGTTAGGGTAAGGGTTAGGGTTACTGTTAGTTTTAGGGTTAGGGTTAGGGTTAGGGTTAGGGTTAGGGTTAGGGTTGGGGTTAGGGTTAGGGTTAGGGTTAGGGTTAGGGTTAGGATTAGGGTTAGGGTTAGGGTTAGGATGAATGAACACCGCAAGAACAATCCAAGATTAGGGTTAGGGTTAGGGTTAGGGTTAGGGTTAGGGTTAGGGTTAGGGTTAGGGTGAATGAACACCGCAAGAACAATCCAAGAATAGGGTTAGGGTTAGTGTTAGGGTTAGGGTTAGGGTTAGGGTTAAGGTTAGGGTTAGGGTTAGGGTTAGGATGAATGAACACCACAAGAACAATCCAAGATTAGGGTTAGGGTTAGGGTTATGGCTAGGGTTGGGGTTAGGGTTAGGGTTAGGGTTAGGGTTAGGGTTAGGGTTAGGGTTAGGGTTAGGGTTAGGGTTGGGGTTAGGGTTAGGGTTAGGGTTAGGGTTAGGGTTAGGGTTAGGGTTAGGGTTAGGGTTAGGGTTAGGATGAAAGAACACCGCAAGAACAATCCAAGATTAGGGTTAGGGTTAGGGTTAGGGTTAGGGTTAGGGTTAGGGTTAGGGTTAGGGTTAGGGTTAGGGTTAGGGTGAATGAACACCGCAAGAACAATCCAAGAATAGGGTTAGGGTTAGTGTTAGGGTTAGGGTTAGGGTTAGGGTTAGGGTTAAGGTTAGGGTTAGGGTTAGGGTTAGGGTTAGGATGAATGAACACCACAAGAACAATCCAAGATTAGGGTTAGGGTTAGGGTTATGGCTAGGGTTGGGGTTAGGGTTAGGGTTAGGGTTAGGGTTAGGGTTAGGGTTAGGGTTAGGGTGAATGAACACCGCAAGAACAATCCAAGAATAGGGTTAGGGTTAGTGTTAGGGTTAGGGTTAGGGTTAAGGTTAGGGTTAGGGTTAGGGTTAGGGTTAGGATGAATGAACACCACAAGAACAATCCAAGATTAGGGTTAGGGTTAGGGTTATGGTTATGGTTGGGGTTAGGGTTAGGGTTAGGGTTAGGGTTAGGGTTAGGGTTAGGATGAATGAACACCACAAGAACAATCCAAGATTAGGGTTAGGGTTAGGGTTAGGGTTAGGGTTAGGGTTAGGGTTAGGGTTAGGGTTAGGGTTAGGGTGAATGAACACCGCAAGAACAATCCAAGATTAGGGTTAGGGTTAGGGTTAGGGTTAGGGTTAGGGTTAGGGTTAGGGTTAGGGTTAAGGTTAAGGTTAGGGTGAGGATTAGGGTTAGGGTTAGGGTTAGGGTTAGGGTTAGGGTTAGGATGAATGAACACCACAAGAACAATCCAAGATTAGGGTGAGGGTTAGGGTTAGGGTTAGGGTTAGGGTTAGGGTTAGGGTTGGGGTTGGGGTTAGGGTTAGGGTTAGGGTTGGGGTTGGGGTTAGGGTTAGGGTTAGGGTTAGGGTTAGGGTTAGGGTTTGGGTTAGGGTTAGGGTTAGGGTTAGGGTTAGGGTTAGGGTTAGGGTTAGGGTTAGGGTTAGGATGAATGAACACCGCAAGAACAATCCAAGATTAGGGTTAGGGCTAGGGTTAGGGTTAGGGTTAGGGTTAGGGTTAGGGTTAGGGTTAGGGTTAGGGTTAGGGTTAGGGTTACGGTTAGGGTTAGGGTTAGGGTTAGGGTGAATGAACACCGCAAGAAATATCCAAGATTTGGGTTAGGGTTAGGGTTAAGGTTAGGGTTAGGGTTAGGGTTAGGGTTAGGGTTAGGGTTAGGGTTAGGGTTAGGGTTAGGGTGAATGAACACCGCAAGAGCAATCCAAGATTAGGGTTAGGGTAAGGGTTAGGGTTAGGGTTAGGGTTAGGGTTAGGGTTAGGGTTAGGGTTAGTTTTAGGGTTAGGGTTAGGGTTAGGGTTAGGGTTGGGGTTAGGGTTAGGGTTAGGGTTAGGGTTAGGGTTAGGGTTAGGGTTAGGGTTAGGGTTAGGGTTAGGGTTAGGATGAAT
>NW_028113096.1:50000-52500 GCF_964234715.1 Podarcis melisellensis | reverse complement strand
TAGGGTTAGGGTTAGGGTTAGGGTTAGGGTTAGGGTTAGGGTGAATGAACACCGCAAGAACAATCCAAGATTAGGGTTAGGGTTAGGGTTAGGGTTAGGGTTAGGGTTAGGGTTAGGGTTAGGGTTAGGGTTAGGGTTAGGGTGAATGAACACCGCAAGAACAATCCAAGAATAGGGTTAGGGTTAGGGTTAGGGTTAGGGTTAGGGTTAGGGTTAGGGTTAGGGTTAGGGTTAGGGTTAGGGTTAGGGTTAGGGTTAGGATGAATGAACACCGCAAGAACAATCCAAGATTAGGGTTAGGGTTAGGGTTAGGGTTAGGGTTAGGGTTAGGGTTAGGGTTAGGGTTAGGGTTAGGGTTAGGGTTAGGGTTAGGATTAGGGTTAGGGTTAGGGTTAGGGTTAGGGTTAGGATGAATGAACACCACAAGAACAATCCAAGAATAGGGTTAGGGTTAGGGTTAGGGTTAGGGTTAGGGTTAGGGTTAGGGTTAGGGTTAGGATTAGGGTTAGGGTTAGGGTTAGGGTTAGGGTTAGGATGAATGAACACCACAAGAACAATCCAAGATTAGGGTTAGGGTTAGGGTAAGAGTTAAGGTTAGGGTTAGGGTTAGGGTTAGGGTTAGGGTTAGGGTTAGGGTGAATGAACACCGCAAGAACAATCCAAGAATAGGGTTAGGGTTAGGGTTAGGGTTAGGGTTAGGGTTAGGGTTAGGGTTAGGGTTAGGGTTAGGGTTAGGGTAAGGGTAAGGGTAAGGGTAAGGGTTAGGGTTAGGGTTAGGGTGAATGAACACCGCAAGAACAATCCAAGATAAGGGTTAGTGTTAGGTTTAGGGTTAGGGTTAGGGTTAGGGTTAGGGTTAGCGTTAGGGTTAGGGTGAATGAACACCGCAAGAACAATCCAAGAATAGGGTTAGGGTTAGGGTTAGGGTTAGGGTTAGGGTTAGGGTTAGGGTTAGGGTTAGAGTGAATGAACACCGGAAGAACAATCCAAGAATAGGGTTAGGGTTAGGGTTAGGGTTAGGGTTAGGGTTAGGGTTAGGGTTAGGGTTAGGGTTAGGGTGAATGAAAACTACAAGAACAATCCAAGATTAGGGTTAGGGTTAGGGTTAGGGTTAGGGTTAGGGTGAATGAACACCGCAAGAACAATCCAAGATTAGGGTTAGGGTTAGGGTTAGGGTTAGGGTTAGGGTTAGGGTTAGGGTTAGGGTTAGGGTTAGGGTTAGGGTTAGGGTTAGGGTTAGGATGAATGAACACCACAAGAACAATCCAAGATTAGGGTTAGGGTTAGGGTTAGGGTTAGGGTTAGGGTTAGGGTTAGGGTGAATGAACACCGCAAGAACAATCCAAGAATAGGGTTAGGGTTAGGGTTAGGGTTAGGGTTAGGGTTAGGGTTAGGGTTAGGGTTAGGGTTAGGCTTAGGGTTAGGGTTAGGGTTAGGGTTAGGGTTAGGGTTAGGGTTAGGATGAATGAACACCACAAGAACAATCCAAGATTAGGGTTAGGGTTAGGGTTAGGGTTAGGGTTAGGGTTAGGGTTAGGGTTAGGGTTACGGTTAGGGTTAGGGTTAGGATGAATGAACACTACAAGAACAATGCAAGATTAGGGTTAGGGTTAGGGTTAGGGTTAGGGTTAGGGTTAGGGTTAGGGTTAGGGTTAGGGTTAGGGTTAGGGTTAGGGTTAGGGTTAGGGTTAGGGTTAGGATTAGGGTTAGGGTTAGGGTTAGGATGAATGAACACAACAAGAACAATCCAAGATTAGGGTTAGGGTTAGGGTTAGGGTTAGGGATAGTGTGAATGAACAACGCAAGAACATACCAAGATTAGGGTTAGGGTTAGGGTTAGGGTTAGGGTTAGGGTTAGGGTTAGGGTTAGGGTTAGGGTTAGGGTTAGGGTGAATGAACACCGCAAGAACAATCCAAGATTAGGGTTAGGGTTAGGGTTAGGGTTAGGGTTAGGGTTAGGGTTAGGGTTAGGGTGAATGAACACCGCAAGAGCAATCCACGATTAGGGTTAGGGTAAGGGTTAGGGTTATGGTTAGGGTTAGGGTTAGTTTTAGGGTTAGGGTTAGGGTTAGGGTTAGGGTTAGGGTTAGGGTGAATGAACACCGCAAGAACAATCCAAGATAAGGGTTAGTGTTAGGTTTAGGGTTAGGGTTAGGGTTAGGGTTAGGGTTAGGGTTAGGGTTAGGGTTAGGGTTAGGGTTAGGGTTGGGGTTAGGGTTAGGGTTAGGGTTAGGATGAATGAACACCGCAAGAACAATCCAAGATTAGGGTTAGGGTTAGGGTTAGGGTTAGGGTTAGGGTTAGGGTTAGGGTTAGGGTTAGGGTTAGGGTTAGGGTTAGGATGAATCAACACTACAAGAACAATCCAAGATTAGGGTTAGGGTTAGGGTTAGGGTTAGGGTTAGGGTTAGGGTTAGGGTTAGGGTGAATGAACACCGCACGAACAATCCAAGAATAGGGTTAGGGTTAGGGTTAGGGTTAGGGTTAGGGTTAGGGTTAG
>NW_028113096.1:12500-30000 GCF_964234715.1 Podarcis melisellensis | reverse complement strand
GGGTTAGGGTTAGGGTTAGGGTTAGGGTTAGGGTTAGGATGAATGAACATTACAAGAACAATCCAAGATTAGGGTTAGGGTTAGGGTTAGGGTTAGGGTTAGGGTTAGGGTTAGGGTTAGGGTTAGGGTTAGGGTTAGGGTGAATGAACACCGCAAGAGCAATCCAAGATTAGGGTTAGGGTAAGGGTTAGGGTTAGGGTTAGGGTTAGGGTTAATTTTAGCGTTAGGGTTAGGGTTAGGGTTAGGGTTGGGGTTAGGGTTAGGGTTAGGGTTAGGGTTAGGGTTAGGGTTAGGGTTAGGGTGAATGAACACTACAAGAACAATCCAAGATTAGGGTTAGGGTTAGGGTTAGGGTTAGGGTTAGGGTTAGGGTTAGGGTTAGGGTTAGGGTTAGGGTTAGGGTGAATGAACACCGCAAGAGCAATCCAAGATTAGGGTTAGGGTAAGGGTAAGGGTTAGGGTTAGGGTTAGGGTTAGGGTTAGGGTTAGGGTTAATTTTAGCGTTAGGGTTAGGGTTAGGGTTAGGGTTAGGGTTGGGGTTAGGGTTAGGGTTAGGGTTAGGGTTAGGGTTAGGGTTAGGGTTAGGGTTAGGGTTAGGATGAATGAACACCGCAAGAACAATCCAAGATTAGGGTTAGGGTTAGGGTTAGGGTTAGGGTTAGGGTTAGGGTTAGGGTTAGGGTTAGGGTTAGGGTTAGGGTTAGGATTAGGGTTAGGGTTAGGATGAATGAACACTACAAGAACAATCCAAGATTAGGGTTAGGGTTAGGGTTAGGGTTAGGGTTAGGGTTAGGGTTAGGGTTAGGGTTAGGGTTAGGATGAATGAACACCACAAGAACAATCCAAGATTAGGGTTAGGGTTAGGGTTAGGGTTAGGGTTAGGGTTAGGGTTAGGGTTAGGGTAAGGTTAGGGTTAGGATGAATGAACACCACAAGAACAATCCAAGATTAGGGTTAGGGTTAGGGTTAGGGTTAGGGTTAGGGTTAGGGTTAGGGTTAGGATGAATGAACACCACAAGAACAATCCAAGATTAGGGTTAGGGTTAGGGTTAGGGTTAGGGTTAGGGTTAGGGTTAGGGTTAGGGTTAGGGTTAGGGTGAATGAACAACGCAAGAACAATCCAAGATTAGGGTAAGGGTTAGGGTTAGGGTTAGGGTTAGGGTTAGGGTTAGGGTTAGGGTTAGGGTTAGGGTTAGGGTGAATGAACACCGCAAGAACAATCCAAGAATAGGGTTAGGGTTAGGGTTAGGGTTAGGGTTAGGGTTAGTTTTAGTGTTAGTGTTAGGGTTAGGTTTAGGGTTAGGATTAGGGTTAGGGTTAGGGTTAGGGTTAGGGTGAATTAACACCGCAAGAACAATCCAAGAATAGGGTTAGGGTTAGGGTTAGGGTTAGGGTTAGGGTTAGGGTTAGGGTTAGGGTAAGGATGAATGAACACCGCAAGAACAATCCAAGATTAGGGTTAGGGTTAGGGTTAGGGTTAGGGTTAGGGTTAGGGTGAATGAACACCGCAAGAACAATCCAAGAATAGGGTTAGGGTTAGGGTTAGGGTTAGGGTTAGGGTTAGGGTTAGGGTTAGGGTTAGGGTTAGGGTTAGGGTTAGGGTTAGGGTTAGGATTAGGGTTAGGGTTAGGGTTAGGGTTAGGATGAATGAACACCACAAGAACAATCCAAGATTAGGGATAGGGTTAGGGTTAGGGTTAGGGTTAGGGTTAGGGTTAGGGTTAGGGTTGGGGTTAGGGTTAGGGTTAGGGTTAGGGTTAGGGTTAGGGTTAGGGTTAGGGTTAGGGTTAGGGTTAGGATGAATGAACACTACAAGAACAATCCAAGATTAGGGTTAGGGTTAGGGTTAGGGTTAGGGTTAGGGTTAGGGTTAGGGTTAGGGTTAGGGTTAGGGTTAGGGTGAATGAACACCGCAAGAGCAATCCAAGATTAGGGTTAGGGTAAGGGTTAGGGTTAGGGTTAGGGTTAGGGTTAGGGTTAATTTTAGCGTTAGGGTTAGGGTTAGGGTTAGGGTTAGGGTTGGGGTTAGGGTTAGGGTTAGGGTTAGGGTTAGGGTTAGGGTTAGGGTTAGGATGAATGAACACCGCAAGAACAATCCAAGATTAGGGTTAGGGTTAGGGTTAGGGTTAGGGTTAGGGTTAGGGTTAGGGTTAGGGTTAGGGTTAGGGTTAGGGTTAGGGTTAGGATTAGGGTTAGGGTTAGGGTTAGGATGAATGAACACTACAAGAACAATCCAAGATTAGGGTTAGGGTTAGGGTTAGGGTTAGGGTTAGGGTTAGGGTTAGGGTTAGGGTTAGGATGAATGAACACCACAAGAACAATCCAAGATTAGGGTTAGGGTTAGGGTTAGGGTTAGGGTTAGGCTTAGGGTTAGGGTTAGGGTTAGGGTTAGGGTTAGGGTTAGGGTTAGGGTTAGGATGAATGAACACCACAAGAACAATCCAAGATTAGGGATAGGGTTAGGGTTAGGGTTAGGGTTAGGGTTAGGGTTAGGGTTAGGGTTGGGGTTAGGGTTAGGGTTAGGGTTAGGGTTAGGGTTAGGGTTAGGGTTAGGGTTAGGGTTAGGGTTAGGATGAATGAACACTACAAGAACAATCCAAGATTAGGGTTAGGGTTAGGGTTAGGGTTAGGGTTAGGGTTAGGGTTAGGGTTAGGGTTAGGGTTAGGGTTAGGGTGAATGAACACCGCAAGAGCAATCCAAGATTAGGGTTAGGGTAAGGGTTAGGGTTAGGGTTAGGGTTAGGGTTAGGGTTAATTTTAGCGTTAGGGTTAGGGTTAGGGTTAGGGTTAGGGTTGGGGTTAGGGTTAGGGTTAGGGTTAGGGTTAGGGTTAGGGTTAGGGTTAGGATGAATGAACACCGCAAGAACAATCCAAGATTAGGGTTAGGGTTAGGGTTAGGGTTAGGGTTAGGGTTAGGGTTAGGGTTAGGGTTAGGGTTAGGGTTAGGGTTAGGATTAGGGTTAGGGTTAGGGTTAGGATGAATGAACACTACAAGAACAATCCAAGATTAGGGTTAGGGTTAGGGTTAGGGTTAGGGTTAGGGTTAGGGTTAGGGTTAGGATGAATGAACACCACAAGAACAATCCAAGATTAGGGTTAGGGTTAGGGTTAGGGTTAGGGTTAGGCTTAGGGTTAGGGTTAGGGTTAGGGTTAGGGTTAGGGTTAGGGTTAGGATGAATGAACACCACAAGAACAATCCAAGAATAGGGTTAGGGTTAGGGTTAGGGTTAGGGTTAGGGTTAGGGTTAGGGTTAGGGTAAGGATGAATGAACACCGCAAGAACAATCCAAGATTAGGGTTAGGGTTAGGGTTAGGGTTAGGGTTAGGGTTAGGGTGAATGAACACCGCAAGAACAATCCAAGAATAGGGTTAGGGTTAGGGTTAGGGTTAGGGTTAGGGTTAGGGTTAGGGTTAGGGTTAGGGTTAGGGTTAGGGTTAGGGTTAGGGTTAGGGTTAGGGTTAGGGTTAGGATTAGGGTTAGGGTTAGGGTTAGGGTTAGGATGAATGAACACCACAAGAACAATCCAAGATTAGGGATAGGGTTAGGGTTAGGGTTAGGGTTAGGGTTAGGGTTAGGGTTAGGGTTGGGGTTAGGGTTAGGGTTAGGGTTAGGGTTAGGGTTAGGGTTAGGGTTAGGGTTAGGGTTAGGATGAATGAACACTACAAGAACAATCCAAGATTAGGGTTAGGGTTAGGGTTAGGGTTAGGGTTAGGGTTAGGGTTAGGGTTAGGGTTAGGGTTAGGGTGAATGAACACCGCAAGAGCAATCCAAGATTAGGGTTAGGGTAAGGGTTAGGGTTAGGGTTAGGGTTAGGGTTAGGGTTAATTTTAGCGTTAGGGTTAGGGTTAGGGTTAGGGTTAGGGTTGGGGTTAGGGTTAGGGTTAGGGTTAGGGTTAGGGTTAGGGTTAGGGTTAGGATGAATGAACACCGCAAGAACAATCCAAGATTAGGGTTAGGGTTAGGGTTAGGGTTAGGGTTAGGGTTAGGGTTAGGGTTAGGGTTAGGGTTAGGGTTAGGGTTAGGGTTAGGATTAGGGTTAGGGTTAGGGTTAGGATGAATGAACACTACAAGAACAATCCAAGATTAGGGTTAGGGTTAGGGTTAGGGTTAGGGTTAGGGTTAGGGTTAGGGTTAGGGTTAGGATGAATGAACACCACAAGAACAATCCAAGATTAGGGTTAGGGTTAGGGTTAGGGTTAGGGTTAGGCTTAGGGTTAGGGTTAGGGTTAGGGTTAGGGTTAGGGTTAGGGTTAGGATGAATGAACACCACAAGAACAATCCAAGATTAGGGATAGGGTTAGGGTTAGGGTTAGGGTTAGGGTTAGGGTTAGGGTTAGGGTTGGGGTTAGGGTTAGGGTTAGGGTTAGGGTTAGGGTTAGGGTTAGGGTTAGGGTTAGGGTTAGGATGAATGAACACTACAAGAACAATCCAAGATTAGGGTTAGGGTTAGGGTTAGGGTTAGGGTTAGGGTTAGGGTTAGGGTTAGGGTTAGGGTTAGGGTTAGGGTTAGGGTTAGGGTGAATGAACACCGCAAGAGCAATCCAAGATTAGGGTTAGGGTAAGGGTAAGGGTTAGGGTTAGGGTTAGGGTTAGGGTTAGGGTTAATTTTAGCGTTAGGGTTAGGGTTAGGGTTAGGGTTAGGGTTGGGGTTAGGGTTAGGGTTAGGGTTAGGGTTAGGGTTAGGGTTAGGGTTAGGATGAATGAACACCGCAAGAACAATCCAAGATTAGGGTTAGGGTTAGGGTTAGGGTTAGGGTTAGGGTTAGGGTTAGGGTTAGGGTTAGGGTTAGGGTTAGGGTTAGGGTTAGGATTAGGGTTAGGGTTAGGGTTAGGATGAATGAACACTACAAGAACAATCCAAGATTAGGGTTAGGGTTAGGGTTAGGGTTAGGGTTAGGGTTAGGGTTAGGGTTAGGGTTAGGATGAATGAACACCACAAGAACAATCCAAGATTAGGGTTAGGGTTAGGGTTAGGGTTAGGGTTAGGCTTAGGGTTAGGGTTAGGGTTAGGGTTAGGGTTAGGGTTAGGGTTAGGATGAATGAACACCACAAGAACAATCCAAGATTAGGGTTAGGGTTAGGGTTAGGGTTAGGGTTGGGTTTAGGGTTAGGGTTAGGGTTAGGGTTAGGGTTAGGGTTAGGGTTAGGGTTAGGGTTAGGGTTAGGATGAATGAACACCACAAGAACAATCCAAGATTAGGGTTAGGGTTAGGGTTAGGATTAGGGTTAGGGTGAATGAACAACGCAAGAACAATCCAAGATTAGGGTAAGGGTTAGGGTTAGGGTTAGGGTTAGGGTTAGGGTTAGGGTTAGGGTTAGGGTTAGGGTTAGGGTTAGGGTTAGGGTTAGGGTGAATGAACACCGCAAGAACAATCCAAGAATAGGGTTAGGGTTAGGGTTAGGGTTAGGGTTAGGGTTAGGGTTAGGATGAATGAACACCGCAAGAACAATCCAAGATTAGGGTTAGGGTTAGGGTTAGGGTTAGGGTTAGGGTTAGGGTTAGGGTTAGGGTTAGGGTTAGGGTTAGGGTGAATGAACACCGCAAGAACAATCCAAGAATAGGGTTAGGGTTAGGGTTAGGGTTAGGGTTAGGGTTAGGGTTAGGGTTAGGGTTAGGGTTAGGATTAGGGTTAGGGTTAGGGTTAGGGTTAGGGTTAGGGTTAGGGTTAGGATGAATGAACACCACAAGAACAATCCAAGATTAGGGTTAGGGTTAGGGTTAGGGTAAGGGTTAAGGTTAGGGTTAGGGTTAGGGTTAGGGTTAGGGTTAGGGTTAGGGTGAATGAACACCGCAAGAACAATCCAAGAATAGGGTTAGGGTTAGGGTTAGGGTTAGGGTTAGGGTTAGGGTTAGGGTTAGGGTTTGGGTTAGGGTTAGGGTTAGGGTAAGGGTAAGGGTTTGGGTTAGGGTTAGGGTGAATGAACACCGCAAGAACAATCCAAGATAAGGGTTAGTGTTAGGTTTAGGGTTAGGGTTAGGGTTAGCGTTAGGGTTAGGGTGAATGAACACCGCAAGAACAATCCAAGAATAGGGTTAGGGTTAGGGTTAGGGTTAGAGTGAATGAACACCGGAAGAACAATCCAAGAATAGGGTAAGGGTTAGGGTTAGGGTTAGTGTTAGGGTTAGGGTTAGGGTGAATGAACACTACAAGAACAATCCAAGATTAGGGTTAGGGTTAGGGTTAGGGTTAGGGTTAGGGTTAGGGTTAGGGTTAGGGTGAATGAACACCGCAAGAACAATCCAAGATTAGGGTTAGGGTTAGGGTTAGGGTTAGGGTTAGGGTTGGGGTTAGGGTTAGGATGAATGAACACCACAAGAACAATCCAAGATTAGGGTTAGGGTTAGGGTTAGGGTTAGGGTTAGGGTTAGGGTTAGGGTTAGGGTTAGGGTTAGGGTGAATGAACATCGCAAGAACAATCCAAGAATAGGGTTAGGGTTAGGGTTAGGGTTAGGGTTAGGGTTAGGGTTAGGGTTAGGGTTAGGGTTAGGGTTAGGCTTAGGCTTAGGCTTAGGCTTAGGGTTAGGGTTAGGGTTAGGATTAGGGTTAGGGTTAGGGTTAGGGTTAGGGTTAGGGTTAGGATGAATGAACACCACAAGAACAATCCAAGATTAGGGTTAGGCTTAGGGTTAGGGTTAGGGTTAGGGTTAGGGTTAGGGTTGGGGTTAGGGTTAGGGTTAGGGTTAGGGTTAGGGTTAGGGTTAGGGTTAGGATGAATGAACACTACAAGAACAATCCAAGATTAGGGTTAGGGTTAGGGTTAGGGTTAGGGTTAGGGTTAGGGTTAGGGTTAGGGTTAGGGTTAGGGTTAGGGTTAGGATGAATGAACACAACAAGAACAATCCAAGATTAGGGTTAGGGTTAGGGTTAGGGTTAGGGATAGTGTGAATGAACAACGCAAGAACATACCAAGATTAGGGTTAGGGTTAGGGTTAGGGTTAGGGTTAGGGTTAGGGTTAGGGTTAGGGTTAGGGTTAGGGTTAGGGTTAGGGTTAGGGTGAATGAACACCGCAAGAAATATCCAAGATTTGGGTTAGGGTTAGGGTTAGGGTTAGGGTTAGGGTTAGGGTGAATGAACACCGCAAGAACAATCCAAGATAAGGGTTAGTGTTAGGTTTAGGGTTAGGGTTAGGGTTAGGGTTAGCGTTAGGGTTAGGGTTAGGGTTAGGGTTAGGGTTAGGGTTAGGGTTAGGGTTAGGGTTAGGGTTAGGGTTAGGATGAATCAACACTACAAGAGCAATCCAAGATTAGGGTTAGGGTAAGGGTTAGGGTTAGGGTTAGGGTTAGGGTTAGGGTTAGTTTTAGGGTTAGGGTTAGGGTTAGGGTTAGGGTTAGGGTTAGGGTGAATGAACACCGCAAGAACAATCCAAGATAAGGGTTAGTGTTAGGTTTAGGGTTAGGGTTAGGGTTAGGGTTAGGGTTAGGGTTAGCGTTAGGGTTAGGGTTAGGGTTAGGGTTAGGATGAATGAACACCGCAAGAACAATCCAAGATTAGGGTTAGGGTTAGGGTTAGGGTTAGGGTTAGGGTTAGGGTTAGGGTTAGGGTTAGGATGAATCAACACTACAAGAACAATCCAAGATTAGGGTTAGGGTTAGGGTTAGGGTGAATGAACACCGCAAGAACAATCCAAGATTAGGGTTAGGGTTAGGGTTAGGGTTAGGGTTAGGGTTAGGGTTAGGGTTAGGATAAATGAACACCACAAGAACAATCCAAGATTAGGGTTAGGGTTAGGGTTAGGGTTAGGGTTAGGGTTAGGGTTAGGGTTAGGGTTAGGGTTAGGGTTAGGGTTAGGGTTAGGGTTAGGGTTAGGGTTAGGGTTAGGGTAAGGGTTAGGGTTAGGGTGAATGAACACCGCACGAACAATCCAAGAATAGGGTTAGGGTTAGGGTTAGGGTTAGGGTTAGGGTTAGGGTTAGGGTTAGGGTTAGGGTTAGGGTTAGGGTTAGGGTTAGGGTTAGGATTAGGGTTAGGGTTAGGGTTAGGGTTAGGGTTAGGGTTAGGGTTAGGGTGAATGAACACCGCAAGAACAATCCAAGAATAGGGTTAGGGTTAGGGTTAGGGTTAGGGTTAGGGTTAGGGTTAGGGTTAGGGTTAGGGTTAGGGTTAGGGTTAGGGTTAGGATGAATGAACACCACAAGAACAATCCAAGATTAGGGTTAGGGTTAGGGTTAGGGTTAGGGTTAGGGTTGGGGTTAGGGTTAGGGTTAGGGTTAGGGTTAGGGTTAGGGTTAGGGTTAGGATGAATGAACACCGCAAGAACAATCCAAGATAAGGGTTAGGGTTAGGGTTAGGGTTAGGGTTAGGGTTAGGGTTAGGGTTAGGCTTAGGGTTAGGGTTAGGGTTAGGATTAGGGTTAGGGTAAGGGTTAGGGTTAGGGTTAGGGTGAATGAACACCGCAAGAACAATCCAAGATTAGGGTTAGGGTTAGGGTTAGGGTTAGGGTTAGGGTTAGGGTTAGGGTTAGGGTTAGGGTTAGGGTTAGGGTTAGGGTTAGGATGAATGAACACCACAAGAACAGTCCAAGATTAGGGTTAGGGTTAGGGTTAGGGTTAGGGTTAGGGTTAGGGTGAATGAACACCGCAAGAACAATCCAAGAATAGGGTTAGGGTTAGGGTTAGGGTTAGGGTTAGGGTTAGGGTTAGGGTTAGGGTAAGGGTAAGGGTTAGGGTTAGGGTTAGGGTGAATGAACACCGCAAGAACAATCCAAGATAAGGGTTAGTGTTAGGTTTAGGGTTAGGGTTAGGGTTAGCGTTAGGGTTAGGGTGAATGAACACCGCATGAACAATCCAAGAATAGGGTTAGGGTTAGGGTTAGGGTTAGGGTTAGGGTTAGGGTTAGGGTTAGGGTTGGGGTTAGGGTTAGGGTTAGGGTTAGGGTTAGGGTTAGGGTTAGGGTTAGGGTTAGGGTTAGGGTTAGGATGAATGAACACCGCAAGAACAATCCAAGATAAGGGTTAGGGTTAGGGTTAGGGTTATGGTTAGGGTTAGGGTTAGGATTAGGGTTAGGGTTAGGCTTAGGGTTAGGGTTAGGGTTAGGGTTAGGGTTAGGATTAGGGTTAGGGTAAGGGTTAGGGTTATGGTTAGGGTGAATGAACACCGCAAGAACAATCCAAGATTAGGGTTAGGGTTAG
Organism: Podarcis melisellensis; assembly: GCF_964234715.1. Lineage (NCBI taxonomy): Eukaryota > Metazoa > Chordata > Lepidosauria > Squamata > Lacertidae > Podarcis > Podarcis melisellensis. The sequence goes on along the minus strand of NW_028113096.1, from coordinate 20,869 downwards.
GGTTAGGGTTAGGGTTAGGGTTAGGGTTAGGGTTAGGGTTAGGGTTAGGGTTAGGATGAATGAACACCACAAGAACAGTCCAAGATTAGGGTTAGGGTTAGGGTTAGGGTTAGGGTTAGGGTTAGGGTTAGGGTTAGGGTGAATGAACACCGCAAGAACAATCCAAGAATAGGGTTAGGGTTAGGGTTAGGGTTAGGGTTAGGGTTAGGGTTAGGGTAAGGGTAAGGGTAAGGGTTAGGGTTAGGGTTAGTGTCACGGCCACCCAGGACGGGTCCCAGCTCACAAGAGACCTCACTCCGTTGCAGTTTATTTACAGGAAAAGTTTATTGAAGATTTCTGCTTCTCGTACAGTTCAGCATCGTGGCCGTACGTCTGTCACGTTAGACCGCTGAAGTCCCCTCTGACTCCTCCCCTCTTCCACACCAACTTAATAGCCTGGCTCTAGACCACCTCTTCCTCTCCTTTCTTTTCCGCAGGGTCTTCCTGCCCCCCTGGGTTCCCTCTCTCCGTGACTCGCCTGAGGCTGAATCCTCTGCCGCCTCTTCCCCCCTCCTTCTGGCTTTAGGGCCGGGCTCCTCCCCTGAGCTCTCTCCACTTCCGCGCGCCTCTACGTTTGAACTTGGCGCGCGTACGTTGCTGCTGACCTTTCTTTCGACCGCTACACCACCCCTTGTTCTGCTCTCCACCCTTTCCGGCTGAACACCTTGCTCCAACCCCCTTTCTCTGTTCTCTCCTAATCCTGCTCCCTCCGAGAGGCTGACGACTCCACCCCCTTTACTCCGTTCCGGCTGAGACGCCTCTTGCTGCGTCTGTCTTCCACTGGGCTCCTCTCCGCTTCTCCCTTCTCCTCCCTTTTGCTTGATTAAGGTAACCCCCTTTTGAGAATCCTCTGACTCGCTGCTCAGACTCGTGGATTCCCTCAGAATTCCGTCATCTTCTTCCTCATCCTTCTGCCCCTCCTCCCACTCGCTCTCCGTCTCCTCTGTCATCTCCTCCTCTCTCCCAGAAACCCTGACATCCATCCCCCCCTCGAAGCCCCCCCTTCCCCCCTCCCGCTCGCCGGGTGCAGGTTGAGGAAAACGTGGTTCTTCCGGGGTCGGTTCAGGATACAAGTTGTCCACTTCAACGTTCTCCTCTGTCATCTCCGTATATTTGTGTTCGAACTCGGGTTCCCCACCCACAGACATCACAGTCTCTTCCTCCATCACTGCTTCTCCTGGCGCTGCCTGCCAAGGACCTACCATCCATCTCTGACTCCATGCCTCCCTTGGCTGATCCACCCACCAACAAGGGCCTGTCTCCTCCCCCCCCAGTCTCGGATCCCTGGTCGGGCTTGTTTCGGGCGTATGGCCCTCGGGTGAGGAGAAACCCTCGAACGTGCTGTCTGACAAAGTGGGCGTGAAAAGCCAATCATCAAAATACTCCTCGGGCATGGGCTTGTGCGGAAAAAGTGCATGGAACTCCTCCTTCAACAGGGGTTCGTCCAACGCGTAACCCGGCACCCAGCTATTGGCAGAGGCCGGAGTGCCTTCCCTGGCTAGAAAATATTCAACTCCCTCCTCCCCCCATCTCGAGTCCAGAATCTCTGTGACCTCGTTAAGAGGTTCTGGCCTTGGCGATTCCCCCCCCTCAGGCGCCCTCCTACGTGGCTCTGGGAGTGCTCCTGACTCTTGAAACCTGTGTGGGGTTTTGTAGGGAGTGAGCACCGACCTATGAAAGACCGGGTGCACCCTGGAACCCTCCGGAAGGGCTAGACGAAAAGCCACCGGATTGATCTTAGCCTCAACTTGATATGGCCCTAGCTGCCTGTGTCCTAACTTCTTCTTGGCCAATGACCTGGCCGGCATCGCGTGGGCTGCTAACCACACCCAGTCCCCAATCTGGATGTCCTCTCCCGCCCTCCTGTGCTTATCGGCCTGCACCTTATACGCCTGTTTTGCCAGCTCCAAATGTCTCCGCAGCTCCTCGTGCACCTCTTGCAACTCCGCTGCAAACTGGTCGGCATCTTGAGGCCCCCCCCCTCCTGGTGCCGCAAATCTCGGGAAGGTTCTGGGATGACGGCCATTGTTCGCGAAGAAAGGCGTCACCCCGGTGGATGCGTGTTTCGTGTTGTTGTAGGCGAATTCAGCCATCGGCAGATAGTCCACCCACGCCGCAGGTCGCTGGTTGGCGTAGCACCGCAGGTACTGCTGCATGATCGCGTTGACCCTCTCCGCTTGACCGTTGGTTTGTGGATGTCTCGCCGATGTCAGGTTGATTTTGACGTGCAAGATGCCCAGAAGCTTTCGCCAGAAAGTGGAAACAAACTGGCGCCCCCTGTCGGACAAGACGGACTGCGGAAGTCCATGCACTCTGAAGACGTGATCGATGAAGAGCTTTGCGGTCTGTTCTGCCGTCGCCACCTTGGCACAAGGGATGAAATGCGCCATCTTGGTGAACAAGTCCACCACCACTAACACCGCCGTCTTACCTCTGGAGCTGGGCAGGTCCGTAACAAAGTCCAACGCTACCCTCTCCCACGGTTGCTGCGGTGTCTCCAGCGGTTCTAGCAATCCCGCCTGCTTCTGGTGCACTGGTTTGGACCTCTGGCAGATATCACACCTGGCGACGTAGTCCGCCACCTCTCCTCTCATCTGGGGCCACCAAAAGTCTCTAGCCACCAACTCCATCGTCTTCTCTTTGCCGAAATGGCCTGCACTAGGGGCGTCATGCAATTGTTGCAGAACCTTGGCTCGAAGATCGTCGGTGGGCACGTAAAGGGCACCCTTACGAGTCAAAAGTCCATCTTGCAATTGGAACTCATCGTTGTCTCGCGACCCTCCGCGTAGCTCCTCCATCTTGGACTGTGCAAACTGATCCCTTTGCAACGCGCGTCGCACCGCGTCCAGGTCGACTGCGATGGTAGCGCACGTCCACGCCTGCGGTGCGAAAATGTGCTTTGCTGCGATTGGAGCTGCTTCCTCCAAGTATTGCGGCTTTCGGGACAGCGCGTCTGCAATAACATTGGAGTCTCCTGGGATGTATTCTATTTTGAAGTCGAAATCCGCAAAGAACTCCGCCCAGCGCATGTGTCGCTGGGTCTGTAACTTAGCCGTCCGCCAATACTCTAAGTTCTTGTGATCCGTGCGGACTTGCACCGTGTGCTTGGCTCCTATTAAGAAGTGTCGCCACGCTTTGAAAGCTGCATGAATGGCCAACAACTCCCTGTCCCATATGGTGTAATTGCGCTCCGTCTTGCTGAGCTTCCGGGAGTAGAACGCACCCGGTCTCCAGTTGCCTTGTGAATCCTCTTGCAAAAGAACGGCCCCAACCGCTCTGTCTGACGCATCGGTCTCTACCCGCATGGGTCTGCCGGGATTCACATGGAGCAGCTGCTCTTCGGAGGCGAAAAGACCTTTAAGCGTCCGGAAGGACCGCTCCGCTTGTTCGGTCCAGACGAACTTCTTCTTCTTGGAACTGAGGGTGTCAGTGATAGCCGCCGTCGCGTTCGCAAAACCTTTAATAAACTTGCGGTAAAAATTGGCAAAGCCGATGAACCTCTGGACCTCTTTCCGATTTCGAGGGCTTTTCCAGTCCAACAGCGCTTGAACCTTAGCCCTGTCCATGGCCAGTCCCTCGTCGGACAACTTGTAGCCAAGGAAATCAACCTCTCTGACATCAAACTGGCATTTTTCCAACTTGGCGTACAGCCTGTGGTCCTTCAGCCTCTGCAGGACCTCCCTCACGTCCTTATCGTGATCCTCCGGCGATTCCGAGAAAATCAGGATATCGTCGAGAAAGCAGACACACTTCTTGTAGAGGAGACCTGCTAGCACGTGGTGCATAAATGCTTGAAAAACGTGGCTGCCATTTTGGAGACCGAAAGGCATGACTCTGTATTCGTATGTGCCCAGAGGGGTGAACATGGCGGTCTTCCACTCATCTCCTTTCCGGATGCGGATGAGATTGTAAGCTCCACGTAGGTCCAGCTTGGTGAAAATCTTGCCCCTCCTGACGGTCGCTAAAAGGTCGTCAATCTTGGGCATGGGGAAAGCTTTGGGCTTAGTCAAGCTGTTTATGAACCTGTAATCCACTATAAGCCTTTTTTGGGGCGTGTTTTTCTTCTTCACAAAGAACACAGGGCTGCCACCCGCTGCTTTAGATTCCTGGATGAAACCTCGCTTGAGGTTATGGTCTATGAACTCCCGAAGCTCTTGCATCTCGTCTTCCGACATGGAGTACAGCTTGGCAGCAGGCAGTTGCGCCCCTGGCACTAAATCAATCGCGCAGTCGTAAGGTCTGTGAGGCGGCAACTTGTCAGCTTCCTTCTCACAGAAAACCTCCAAGAAGTCCTGGTACTTGTGAGGCACTGTTTGCACCATACCCAGATGCAACTGCTGCTCGGCTTCTCCTCCCTGATCGGTCTGAAAGCAATGCTGAGCACAATACGATGAACAAAAGGTGATCTGCCGCTGGTACCACGCAACCGCGGGACTGTGCCTCTCCAGCCAACTCATGCCTAACACGATGGGTGTGTCCGATAAGTGGGTGACATTGAAACTAATAAGTTCTCGATGGTTGCCAATCTGCATCATCATGGGAGGGGTTTGCTGCACCACTTGCCCCCCCAGCAACTTCCTGCCGTCTACCGTGACCACGTTTAGAGGCGTCGTTGCAGGCAGGAGCGCCATGTTGTGCTGCTTAACGAACTGCAGTCCCACGAAGTCGGCGTTGCTTCCCGAATCGATCGTTATTGGAACCTCGAGGAGTCTCCCATCAGGCAACTGGAGTGTTGCTGTGAGCAGAACTGCCGGTCTGGGAGGCAAAGGGTCCACGCTCTGCAGTGATGCTGGGGGCTTGTCTACAGATCCGCCTGGCTGAGCCCCAGTAGCTCTGCTTCCAGCCAGGCACTGTCGTTTCCCTGAAGCTGCTCCCCTGGTTGCACCTCTGCTGTTACAGTTGCCAGTGCTGCAGTGTGCTTCTGGAGCCTCTGGGGGCACTCTTTCGCCATATGGTGCGCACTGTCACAGATGTAACACTTCCTGGTTCCTCTAGGAGGCTTCGCTTTGGCTGCACCAGGGACAGGGCTCTGGGATGGCTTCTGAGCCCTAGCACCACCAATCTCCATTGGCTCCTCGCTGTCCTTCCCCATTGGCGAGGGGTGCGCACGGCTGAAATCCCTGTGCACAAAAGGGAGAGTCCTCGCTTGCGCACGCGCTTGGGGCCCGTCCTCCTCGTGCCACGGACGTCCCTCATGTCGAATTCCAATAGCTAAAGCCCGTTGCACCACGTCTTCTAGGGTCTGGGGTCTGTCCCCCTTAGCGATCTCATCCTTGATGGGGGGGCTCAATCCCTCCCAAAAAAGATCTCTGACCGGCTTACTGTCCTTTGGCCAATCTAAGGCGGTGAGCAATGCAAAAAATTTAGAGTGGTATTGGCGCACAGTCGCTTTCCCCTGCCTCAGCCCGTGCATTTGACGGCGCGCAATGTCCACATCCACAGAGGATTGAAAACAAGAATCCATCGCTTTGATGAACGCAGTTGAATTGCGACGGGCCGGTCCATCTTCGCGCCACAGATTGCGTAGCCAAGCCCTGGCCTCCCCATGCAGGTGCGAAACAATGAACCCCACTTTTTCCTCCTCATCTTTAAAATCGTGACGGAGTAAATGCAGTGCATATACGACGTCCGCTCTGAAATTGGGATAGTCTTGCAAGTTGCCATTAAAATGCGGAACCAGGGCACCCCCCCTCCGTCCAAGCGCAATGCCCTCCGCTCTGGAACCTGGGGCCCCCGCCCTGTCCGCGTGTTCCCACCTTGCCTGCAAATCCTGGCACGTCTTCTCCAAGTCGTCATTCTTCTTCTGCGAAGCAATGACTGCCGATGTGAGAGCGGTAATCTGATCCCGCAGTGCAACCAGCTGCTCCTCAGCGCTCATGGCTGCTCCCGTTCGTGAGCTTCGCAAAAAAAATTTTTTGCTTTCAGAGAGGGGACTTACTGTCACGGCCACCCAGGACGGGTCCCAGCTCACAAGAGACCTCACTCCGTTGCAGTTTATTTACAGGAAAAGTTTATTGAAGATTTCTGCTTGTCGTACAGTTCAGCATCGTGGCCGTACGTCTGTCACGTTAGACCGCTGAAGTCCCCTCTGACTCCTCCCCTCTTCCACACCAACTTAATAGCCTGGCTCTAGACCACCTCTTCCTCTCCTTTCTTTTCCGCAGGGTCTTCCTGCCCCCCTGGGTTCCCTCTCTCCGTGACTCGCCTGAGGCTGAATCCTCTGCCGCCTCTTCCCCCCTCCTTCTGGCTTTAGGGCCGGGCTCCTCCCCTGAGCTCTCTCCACTTCCGCGCGCCTCTACGTTTGAACTTGGCGCGCGTACGTTGCTGCTGACCTTTCTTTCGACCGCTACACCACCCCTTGTTCTGCTCTCCACCCTTTCCGGCTGAACACCTTGCTCCAACCCCCTTTCTCTGTTCTCTCCTAATCCTGCTCCCTCCGAGAGGCTGACGACTCCACCCCCTTTACTCCGTTCCGGCTGAGACGCCTCTTGCTGCGTCTGTCTTCCACTGGGCTCCTCTCCGCTTCTCCCTTCTCCTCCCTTTTGCTTGATTAAGGTAACCCCCTTTTGAGAATCCTCTGACTCGCTGCTCAGACTCGTGGATTCCCTCAGAATTCCGTCATCTTCTTCCTCATCCTTCTGCCCCTCCTCCCACTCGCTCTCCGTCTCCTCTGTCATCTCCTCCTCTCTCCCAGAAACCCTGACAGTTAGGGTTAGAGTGAATGAACACCGGAAGAACAATCGAAGAATAGTGTTAGGGTTAGGGTTAGGGTTAGGGTTAGGGTTGGGGTTAGGGTTAGGGTTAGGGTTAGGGTTAGGGTTAGGGTTAGGGTTAGGGTTAGGGTTAGGATGAATGAACACTACAAGAACAATCCAAGATTAGGGTTAGGGTTAGGGTTAGGGTTAGGCTTAGAGTTAGGGTTAGGGTTAGGGTTAGGGTTAGGGTTAGGATTAGGGTTAGGGTTAGGGTTAGGGTTAGGGTGAATGAACACCGCAAGAACAATCCAAGATTAGGGTTAGGGTTAGGGTTAGGGTTAGGGTTAGGGTTAGGGTTAGGGTTAGGGTTAGGGTTAGGGTTAGGGTTAGGGTTAGGGTTAGGATGAATGAACACCACAAGAACAGTCCAAGATTAGGGTTAGGGTTAGGGTTAGGGTTAGGGTTAGGGTTAGGGTTAGGGTTAGGGTTAGGGTTAGGGTGAATGAACACCGCAAGAACAATCCAAGAATAGGGTTAGGGTTAGGGTTAGGGTTAGGGTTAGGGTTAGGGTTAGGGTTAGGGTTAGGGTAAGGGTAAGGGTTAGGGTTAGGGTTAGGGTGAATGAACACCGCAAGAACAATCCAAGATAAGGGTTAGTGTTAGGTTTAGGGTTAGGGTTAGGGTTAGCGTTAGGGTTAGGGTGAATGAACACCGCATGAACAATCCAAGAATAGGGTTAGGGTTAGGGTTAGGGTTAGGGTTAGGGTTAGGGTGAGGGTTAGGGTTAGGGTTAGGGTTAGGGTTAGGGTTAGGGTTAGAGTGAATGAACACCGGAAGAACAATCCAAGAATAGGGTTAGGGTTAGGGTTAGGGTTAGGGTTAGGGTTAGGGTTAGGGTTAGGGTTAGGGTTGGGGTTAGGGTTAGGGTTAGGGTTAGGGTTAGGGTTAGGGTTAGGGTTAGGGTAGGGTTAGGGTTAGGATGAATGAACACTACAAGAACAATCCAAGATTAGGGTTAGGGTTAGGGTTAGGGTTAGGGTTAGGGTTAGGGTTAGGGTTAGGGTAAGGGTTAGGGTTAGGGTTAGGATGAATGAACACAACAAGAACAATCCAAGATTAGGGTTAGGGTTAGGGTTAGGATTAGGGATAGTGTGAATGAACAACGCAAGAACATACCAAGATTAGGGTTAGGGTTAGGGTTAGGGTTAGGGTTAGGGTTAGGGTTAGGGTGAATGAACACCGCAAGAACAATCCAAGATTAGGGTTAGGGTTAGGGTTAGGGTTAGGGTTAGGGTTAGGGTTAGGGTTAGGGTTAGGGTTAGGGTTAGGGTTAGGGTGAATGAACACCGCAAGAGCAATCCAAGATTAGGGTTAGGGTAAGGGTTAGGGTTAGGGTTAGGGTTAGGGTTAGGGTTAGTTTTAGGGTTAGGGTTAGGGTTAGGGTTAGGGTTAGGGTTAGGGTGAATGAACACCGCAAGAACAATCCAAGATAAGGGTTAGTGTTAGGTTTAGGGTTAGGGTTAGGGTTAGGGTTAGGGTTAGCGTTAGGGTTAGGGTTAGGGTTAGGGTTAGGGTTAGGGTTAGGATGAATGAACACCGCAAGAACAATCCAAGATTAGGGTTAGGGTTAGGGTT
>NW_028113096.1:0-2500 GCF_964234715.1 Podarcis melisellensis | reverse complement strand
GTTAGGGTTAGGGTGAATGAACACCGCAAGAACAATCCAAGAATAGGGTTAGGGTTAGGGTTAGTGTTAGGGTTAGGGTTAGGGTTAAGGTTAGGGTTAGGGTTAGGGTTAGGGTTAGGGTTAGGGTTAGGGTTAGGGTTAGGGTTAGGGTTAGGGTTAGGGTTAGGATGAATGAACACCACAAGAACAATCCAAGATTAGGGTTAGGGTTAGGGTTTAGGTTAGGGTTGGGGTTAGGGTTAGGGTTAGGGTTAGGGTTAGGGTTAGGGTTAGGGTTAGGGTTAGGGTTAGGGTTAGGGTTAGGGTTAGGATGAATGAACACCACAAGAACAATCCAAGATTAGGGTTAGGGTTAGGGTTAGGGTGAATGAACACCGCAAGAACAATCCAAGATTAGGGTTAGGGTTAGGGTTAGGGTTAGGGTTAGGGTTAGGGTTAGGGTTAGGGTTAGGGTTAAGGTTAAGGTTGTTGGAATTCTAGCCCGTCTTGAGGTATGTGCCTATCTGTTCAGGCACCGGCTGAATTCCTTAGACCTCCCTCCGGCGACTACCGGCAGGATAAAACATACGCGAGGTCCGTTCCGGCGATTTTCCTCAGGCTGTGAGGAAAACACACCAACTGCTACTCTCTCCCCTTTGGTGTCCCCAGGGAGGGGAAAGAAGCAGACAGAAATCTATTTACATCTTTTATTCCTGTCTTTTACTTCAGTACAGAGAAAACATGTCTGCACTCATCAGCAGTTAGAATAAACTCCACGCATGTACATCCTGTACAGGTCATATGACAAACCCACTGAGCTAACATCCGGTGCTCAGTACAGAATGGACTGCCCCTTTGTTCCCATGGCAACAGTCACAAACTTCCTGTTTGGCTTTCCAGCCACAAGCAGCAGTCTTGGCTGCTATAGCCTTTGCTTGCTGCCGCATTGGTGCTTTAGAATAACAAAGGTTAGGGTTAGGATTAGGGTTAGGGTTAGGGTTAGGGTTAGGGTTACGGTTAGGGTTAGGGTTAGGGTTAGGGTTAGGGTTAGGGTTAGGGTTAGGGTGAATGAACACCGCAAGAACAATCCAAGAATAGGGTTAGGGTTAGGGTTAGGGTTAGGGTTAGGGTTAGGGTTAGGGTTAGGGTTAGGGTTAGGGTTAGGGTTAGGGTTAGGATGAATGAACACCACAAGAACAATCCAAGATTAGGGTTAGGGTTAGGGTTAGGGTTAGGGTTAGGGTTAGGGTTGGGGTTAGGGTTAGGGTTAGGGTTAGGGTTAGGGTTAGGGTTAGGGTTAGGGTTAGGGTTAGGGTTAGGGTTAGGATGAATGAACACCACAAGAACAATCCAAGATTAGGGTTAGGGTTAGGGTTAGGGTTAGGGTTAGGGTTAGGGTTAGGGTTAGGGTTAGGGTGAATGAACAACGCAAGAACAATCCAAGATTAGGGTAAGGGTTAAGGTTAGGGTTAGGGTTAGGGTTAGGGTTAGGGTTAGGGTGAATGAACACCACAAGAACAATCCAAGATTAGGGTTAGGGTTAGGGTTAGGGTTAGGGTTAGGGTTAGGGTTAGGGTTAGGGTTAGGGTTAGGGTTAGGGTTAGTGTTAGGGTTGGGGTTAGGGTTAGGGTTAGGGTTAGGGTTAGGGTTGGGGTTGGGGTTAGGGTTAGGGTTGGGGTTGGGGTTAGGGTTAGGGTTAGGGTTAGGGTTTGGGTTAGGGTTAGGGTTAGGGTTAGGATGAATGAACACCGCAAGAACAATCCAAGATTAGGGTTAGGGTTAGGGTTAGGGTTAGGGTTAGGGTTAGGGTGAATGAATTCGCAAGAAATATCCAAGATTTGGGTTAGGGTTAGGGTTAGGGTTAGGGTTAAGGTTAGGGTTAGGGTTAGGGTTAGGGTTAGGGTTAGGGTTAGGGTTAGGGTTAGGGTTAGGGTTAGGGTGAATGAACACCGCAAGAGCAATCCAAGATTAGGGTTTGGGAAGGGTTAGGGTTAGGGTTAGGGTTAGGGTTAGTTTTAGGGTTAGGGTTAGGGTTAGGGTTATGGTTAGGGTTGGGGTTAGGGTTAGCGTTAGGGTTAGGGTTAGGGTTAGGGTTAGGGTTAGGGTTAGGGTTAGGATGAATGAACACCGCAAGAACAATCCAAGATTAGGGTTAGGGTTAGGGTTAGGGTTAGGGTTAGGGTTAGGGTTAGGGTTAGGATTAGGGTTAGGGTTAGGATGAATGAACACTACAAGAACAATCCAAGATTAGGGTTAGGGTTAGGGTTAGGGTTAGGGTTAGGGTTAGGGTTAGGGTTAGGGTTAGGGTTAGGGTTAGGGTTAGGGTTAGGGTGAATGAACACCACAAGAACAATGCAAGATTAGGGTTAGGGTTAGGGTTAGGGTTAGGGTTAGGGTTAGGGTTAGGGTTAGGGTGAATGAACACCGCAAGAACAATCCAAGAATAGGGTTAGGGTTAGGGTTAGGGTTAGGATGAATGAACACCGCAAGAACAATCCAAGATTAGGGTTAGGGTTAGGGT
>NW_028113097.1:350000-364492 GCF_964234715.1 Podarcis melisellensis | reverse complement strand
GGGTTAGGGTTAGGGTTAGGGTTAGGATGAATGAATACCGCAAGAACAATCCAAGATTAGGGTTAGGGTTAGGGTTAGGGTTAGGGTTAGGGTTAGGGTTAGGGTTAGGGTTAGGGTTAGGGTTAGGGTTAGGATTAGGGTTAGGGTTAGGGTTAGGGTTAGGGTTAGGGTTAGGGTTAGGGTTAGGGTTAGGGTTAGGGTGAATGAACACCGCAAGAACAATCCAAGAATAGGTTTAGGGTTAGGGTTAGGGTTAGGGTTAGGGTTAGGGTTAGGGTTAGGGTTAGGGTTAGGATGAGTGAACACCACAAGAACAATCCAGGATTAGGGTAAGGGTTAGGGTTAGGGTTAGGGTTAGGGTTAGGGTTGGGGTTGGGGTTAGGGTTAGGGTTAGGGTTAGGGTTAGGGTTAGGGTTAGGGTTAGGGTTAGGGTTAGGGTTAGGATGAATGAACACCGCAAAAACAATCCAAGATAAGGGTTAGTGTTAGTGTTAGTGTTAGTGTTAGTGTTAGTGTTAGTGTTAGGGTTAGGGTTAGGGTTAGGGTTAGGGTTAGGGTTAGGGTTAGGGTTAGGTTTAGGATGAATGAACACCGCAAGAACAATCCAAGATTAGGGTTAGGGTTAGGGTTAGGGTTAGGGTTAGGGTTAGGGTTAGGGTTAGGGTTAGGGTTAGGATGAATGAACACTACAAGAACAATCCAAGATTAGGGTTAGGGTTAGGGTTAGGGTTAGGGTTAGGGTTAGGGTTAGGGTTAGGGTTAGGGTTAGGGTTAGGGTGAATGAACACCGCAAGAACAATCCAAGAATAGGGATAGGGTTAGGGTTAGGGTTAGGGTTAGGGTTAGGGTTAGGGTTAGGGTGAATGAACACCGCAAGAACAATCCAAGAATAGTGTCAGAGTCACCCGTTTGGTCCCAGCTCACAAGAGACCCAACTCCGATCCGGTTTATTTACAGAAAGTCTTTATTGAAGATCATGGTTGCATTTACACTCCATCTCTGTGACTCTACATCTGTACCGTTAGATCGTTGAAGTCCCCTCTGAATCTGTCCCGCCTCGGCACCAATTTAAGAGGCTAGCCCTGGACCACCTCTTCCTCTCCTTCCTTTTCCGCAGGGTCTTTCTGCCCCCCTGAGTTCCCCCTCTCCGGGACTCGCCCGAGGCTGAATCCTCTGACGCCTCTGCCCCCCTCCTTCTCGCTTTAGGGCCGGGCTCCTCCCCAGGGCTCTCTTCACTTCCGCGCGCCTCTACCTTTGAACTTGGCGCGCGTACGTTGCTCCTGACCTTTCTCTTGACCGCTACACTGCTCTCGGTGCTGCTCTCCACCCCTTCCGGCTGAGCGCCCTGCTCCGATCTCCTTCCCCTGTCTCTCTCCTGCTCTGCTCCCTCTGACACACTTGTAACTCCACCCCCTTCACTCCGTTCCGGCTGAGAAGCCGGCTCCTGCCTCCGACCCCCACTGGGGCTTCTCCCTTCTCTCCCCTGCTCCTCACTGTTTCCCCCTTGTCCCCCTTTCGGTCTGGCCAGGAGAGCCCCCTTTTGGGAATCCTCTGACTCACTGGTCAGACTCATGGAGAACCTTTGGGCATCGTCATCCTCCTCCTCATCTCTCTGGGATTCTTCCCCCTCGCTCTCTGTCTCCTCCCCCATCTGCTCTTCTCTCCCTGAAACCCTGACATCCATCCCCCCCTCGAAGCCCCCCCTTCCCCCCTCCCGCTCGCCGGGGGCCGGTTGTGGAAACTGCAGCTCTTCGGGGGTAGGCTCAGGATACAGGTCGTCTACGTCAATGTTCTCTGCTGGCAGTTCTGTGTATGTGTGTTCGAACTCGGGTTCTTCCCCCAAATGCTTCTCAGTCTCTGCTTCCATCGCTACTTCCTCCGGTGCTGCCCGCCAAGGACCTATCAGCCACCTCTTACGCCATTCCTCCTCTGGCTGCTCCTCCCACCAATAAGGGGTTTCCGTGTCCACCCCCGAGCACGATCCTCTGGGCGGGCTTGATTCTGGTGTTCTTCCCTCGGGGGAAGAGAAACCCCTGAACGTGCTATCTGACAATGTGGGTGTGAAAAGCCAGTCATCAAAGTACTCAGCTGGCATGGGTCTATGTGGGAAAAGGGCATGGAACTCTTCTTTCAAAAGGGGTTCGTCTAACTCGTAGCCTGGCACCCAACTATTAGCAGTGGCTGGTGTGCCCTCCCTGGCGAGAAAGTATTCAACCCCCTCCTCCCCCCATCTCGAGTCCAGTATCTCTGTGACCTCGTTAAGGGGTTCGGCTCTAGGCGACCCCCCCTTCTTTGGTGCCCCTTTGCGTGGGTCTGGTACTGTTACTGACTCCTGAAACCTGTGCGGGGCCTTGTAGGGAGTGAGCACCGACATATGAAAGACCGGGTGCACTCTGGAGCCTTCCGGAAGGGCCAGGCGAAATGCTACTGGATTGATCCTAGCCTCAACTTGGTAGGGTCCTAGCTGCCTGTGTCCTAGCTTCTTCTTGGCTAACGATTTGGCTGGCATAGCTTGGGCTGCTAACCATACCCAGTCCCCCACCTGGATGTCTTCTCCCGCCCTTCTGTGCTTGTCCGCCTGCACCTTATAGGCCTGCTTGGCCAGCTCTAAATGTCTCCGCAGCTCCTCGTGCACCTTTTGCAACTCTGCTGCGAACTGGTCGGCTTCTTGAGGCACCCCCTCCTCTGGTGCTATAAGCCTCGGAAAGGTTCTGGGATGACGGCCATTGTTCGCGAAGAACGGTGTCACCCCGGTCGATGCGTGCTTCGTGTTGTTGTAGGCAAACTCAGCCATCGGCAGGTAGTCCACCCACGCTGCTGGTCGCTGATTGGCGTAACACCTCAGGTACTGCTGCATGATCGCGTTGACCCTCTCTGCTTGGCCGTTGGTCTGCGGATGTCTCGCCGACGCTAGGTCGATCTTGACGTGCAGGATACCCAGAAGCTTCTTCCAGAAGTTGGAAACAAATTGGCGCCCCCTGTCGGACAGGACGGACTGCGGTAGTCCATGCACTCTGAACACGTGGTCGATGAAGAGTTTGGCGGTCTGTTCTGCCGTCGCCACCTTGGCACAAGGAATGAAGTGCGCCATCTTGGTGAACAAGTCCACAACCACCAGCACCGCCGTCTTGCCCCCCTCCTTCTCGCTTTAGGGCCGGGCTCCTCCCCAGGGCTCTCTTCACTTCCGCGCGCCTCTACCTTTGAACTTGGCGCGCGTACGTTGCTCCTGACCTTTCTCTTGACCGCTACACTGCTCTCGGTGCTGCTCTCCACCCCTTCCGGCTGAGCGCCCTGCTCCGATCTCCTTCCCCTGTCTCTCTCCTGCTCTGCTCCCTCTGACACACTTGTAACTCCACCCCCTTCACTCCGTTCCGGCTGAGAAGCCGGCTCCTGCCTCCGACCCCCACTGGGGCTTCTCCCTTCTCTCCCCTGCTCCTCACTGTTTCCCCCTTGTCCCCCTTTCGGTCTGGCCAGGGGAGCCCCCTTTTGGGAATCCTCTGACTCACTGGTCAGACTCATGGAGAACCTTTGGGCATCGTCATCCTCCTCCTCATCTCTCTGGGATTCTTCCCCCTCGCTCTCTGTCTCCTCCCCCATCTGCTCTTCTCTCCCTGAAACCCTGACAAATAGGGTTAGGGTTAGGGTTAGGGTTAGGGTTAGGTATAGGGTTAGGGTTAGGGTTAGGGTTAGGGTTAGGGTTAGGGTTAGAGTGAATGAACACCGGAAGAACAATCCAAGAATAGGGTTAGGGTTAGGGTTAGGGTTAGGGTTAGGGTTAGGGTTAGGGTTAGGGTTAGGGTTAGAGTTAGGGTTAGGGTTAGGTTTAGGATGAATGAACACCGCAAGAACAATCCAAGATTAGGGTTAGGGTTAGGGTTAGGGTTAGGGTTAGGGTTAGGGTTAGGGTTAGGGTTAGGGTTAGGGTTAGGATGAATGAACACTACAAGAACAATCCAAGATTAGGGTTAGGGTTAGGGTTAGGGTTAGGGTGAATGAACACCGCAAGAACAATCCAAGATTAGGGTTAGGGTTAGGGTTAGGGTTAGGGTTAGGGTTAGGGTTAGGGTTAGGGTTAGGGTTAGGGTGAATGAACACCGCAAGAACAATCCAAGAATAGGGTTAGGGTTAGGGTTAGGGTTAGGGTTAGGGTTAGGGTTAGGGTTAGGATGAATGAACACCACAAGAACAATCCAAGATTAGGGTTAGGGTTAGGGTTAGGGTTGGGGTTAGGGTTGGGGTTAGGGTTAGGGTTAGGGTTAGGGTTAGGGTTAGGGTTAGGGTTAGGGTTAGGGTTAGGGTTAGGATGAATGAACACCGCAAGAACAATCCAAGATTAGGGTTAGGGTTAGGGTTAGGGTAAGGATGAATGAACACTACAAGAACAATCCAAGATTAGGGTTAGGGTTAGGGTTAGGGTTAGGGTTAGGGTTAGGGTTAGGGTTAGGGTTAGGGTGAATGAACACCGCAAGAACAATCCAAGAATAGGGATAGGGTTAGGGTTAGGGTTAGGGTTAGGGTTAGGGTTAGGGTTAGGGTTAGGGTTAGGGTTAGGGTAAGGGTTAGGGTTGGGTTAGGGTTAGGGTTAGGGTTAGGGTGAATGAACACCGCAAGAACAATCCAAGAATAGGGTTAGGGTTAGGGTTAGGGTTAGGGTTAGGGTTAGGGTTAGGGTTAGAGTGAATGAACACCGGAAGAACAATCCAAGAATAGGGTTAGGGTTAGGGTTAGGATTAGGGTTAGGGTTAGGGTTAGGGTTAGGGTTAGGGTTAGGGTGAGGGTGAGGGTGAGGGTTAGGGTTAGGGTTAGGGTTAGGGTGAATGAACACCGCAAGAACAATCCAAGATTAGGGTTAGGGTTAGGGTTAGGGTTAGGGTTAGGGTTAGGGTTAGGGTTAGGGTTAGGGTTAGGGTTAGGGTTAGGGTTAGGATGAATGAACACCGCAAGAACAATCGAAGATTAGGGTTAGGGTTAGGGTTAGGGTTAGGGTTAGGGTTAGGGTTAGGGTGAATGAACACCGCAAGAACAATCCAAGAATAGGGTTAGGGTTAGGGTTAGGGTTAGGGTTGGGGTTAGGGTTGGGGTTAGGGTTAGGGTTAGGGTTAGGGTTAGGGTTAGGGTTAGGGTTAGGGTTAGGGTTAGGGTTAGGATGAATGAACACCGCAAGAACAATCCAAGATTAGGGTTAGGGTTAGGGTTAGGGTTAGGGTAAGGATGAATGAACACTACAAGAACAATCCAAGATTAGGGTTAGGGTTAGGGTTAGGGTTAGGGTTAGGGTTAGGGTTAGGGTTAGGGTTAGGGTTAGGGTGAATGAACACCGCAAGAACAATCCAAGAATAGGGATAGGGTTAGGGTTAGGGTTAGGGTTAGGGTTAGGGTTAGGGTTAGGGTTAGGGTTAGGGTTAGGGTTAGGGTTAGGGTAAGGGTTAGGGTTGGGTTAGGGTTAGGGTTAGGGTTAGGGTGAATGAACACCGCAAGAACAATCCAAGAATAGGGTTAGGGTTAGGGTTAGGGTTAGGGTTAGGGTTAGGGTTAGGGTTAGGGTTAGGGTTAGGGTTAGAGTGAATGAACACCGGAAGAACAATCCAAGAATAGGGTTAGGGTTAGGGTTAGGGTTAGGGTTAGGGTTAGGGTTAGGGTTAGGGTTAGGGTTAGGGTTAGGGTTAGGGTTAGGGTGAGGGTGAGGGTTAGGGTTAGGGTTAGGGTGAATGAACACCGCAAGAACAATCCAAGATTAGGGTTAGGGTTAGGGTTAGGGTTAGGGTTAGGGTTAGGGTTAGGGTTAGGGTTAGGATGAATGAACACCGCAAGAACAATCCAAGATTAGGGTTAGGGTTAGGGTTAGGGTTAGGGTTAGGGTTAGGGTTAGGGTTAGGGTTAGGGTTAGGGTTAGGGTGAATGAACACCGCAAGAACAATCCAAGAATAGGGTTAGGGTTAGGGTTAGGGTTAGGGTTAGGGTTAGGGTTAGGGTTAGGGTTAGGGTTAGGGTTAGGGTTAGGATGAATGAACACCGCAAGAACAATCCAAGATTAGGGTTAGGGTTAGGGTTAGGGTTAGGGTTAGGGTTAGGGTTAGGGTTAGGGTTGGGGTTGGGGTTAGGGTTAGGGTTAGGGTTAGGGTTAGGGTTAGGGTTAGGGTTAGGGTTAGGGTTAGGGTTAGGGTTAGGGTTAGGGTTAGGTTTAGGATGAATGAACACCGCAAGAACAATCCAAGATTAGGGTTAGGGTTAGGGTTAGGGTTAGGGTAAGGATGAATGAACACTACAAGAACAATCCAAGATTAGGGTTAGGGTTAGGGTTAGGGTTAGGGTTAGGGTTAGGGTTAGGGTTATGGTTAGGGTTAGGGTTAGGGTGAATGAACACCGCAAGAACAATCCAAGAATAGGGATAGGGTTAGGGTTAGGGTTAGGGTTAGGGTTAGGGTTAGGGTTAGGGTTAGGGTTAGGGTTAGGGTTAGGGTTGGGTTAGGGTTAGGGTTAGGGTTAGGGTTAGGGTGAATGAACACCGCAAGAACAATCCAAGAATAGGGTTAGGGTTAGGGTTAGGGTTAGGGTTAGGGTTAGGGTTAGGGTTAGGGTTAGGGTTAGGGTTAGGGTTAGGGTTAGAGTGAATGAACACCGGAAGAACAATCCAAGAATAGGGTTAGGGTTAGGGTTAGGGTTAGGGTTAGGGTTAGGGTTGTGGTTAGGGTTAGGGTTAGGGTTAGGGTGAATGAACACCGCAAGAACAATCCAAGAGTAGGGTTAGGGTTAGGGTTAGGGTTAGGGTTAGGGTTAGGGTTAGGGTTAGGGTTAGGATGAATGAACACCCCAAGAACAATCCAAGAGTAGGGTTAGGGTTAGGGTTAGGGTTAGGGTTAGGGTTAGGGTTAGGGTTAGGATGAATGAACACCGCAAGAACATTCCAAGATAAGGGTTAGTGTTAGTGTTAGTGTTAGTGTTAGTGTTAGTGTTAGTGTTAGTGTTAGGGTTAGGGTTAGGGTTAGGGTTAGGGTTAGGGTTAGGGTTAGGTTTAGGATGAATGCACACCGCAAGAACAATCCAAGATTAGGGTTAGGGTTAGGGTTAGGGTTAGGGTTAGGGTTAGGGTTAGGGTTAGGGTTAGGGTTAAGGTTAGGATGAATGAACACCACAAGAACAATCCAAGATTAGGGTTAGGGTTAGGGTTAGGGTTGGGGTTAGGGTTGGGGTTAGGGTTAGGGTTAGGGTTAGGGTTAGGGTTAGGGTTAGGATGAATGAACACCGCAAGAACAATCCAAGATTAGGGTTAGGGTTAGGGTTAGGGTTAGGGTGAATGAACACCGCAAGAACAATCCAAGAATAGGGTTAGGGTTAGGGTTAGGGTTAGGGTTAGGGTTAGGGTTAGGGTTAGGGTTAGGGTTAGGTTTAGGTTTAGGATGAATGAACACCGCAAGAACAATCCAAGATTAGGGTTAGGGTTAGGGTTAGGGTTAGGGTAAGGATGAATGAACACTACAAGAACAATCCAAGATTAGGGTTAGGGTTAGGGTTAGGGTTAGGGTTAGGGTTAGGGTTAGGGTTAGGGTTAGGGTTAGGGTTAGGGTTAGGGTTATGGTTAGGGTTAGGGTTAGGGTGAATGAACACCGCAAGAACAATCCAAGAATAGGGATAGGGTTAGGGTTAGGGTTAGGGTTAGGGTTAGGGTTAGGGTTGGGTTTGGGTTAGGGTTAGGGTTAGGGTTAGGGTGAATGAACACCGCAAGAACAATCCAAGAATAGGGTTAGGGTTAGGGTTAGGGTTAGGGTTAGGGTTAGGGTTAGGGTTAGGGTTAGGGTTAGGGTTAGAGTGAATGAACACCGGAAGAACAATCCAAGAATAGGGTTAGGGTTAGGGTTAGGGTTAGGGTTAGGGTTAGGGTTAGGGTTAGGGTTGTGGTTAGGGTTAGGGTTAGGGTTAGGGTTAGGGTTAGGGTGAATGAACACCGCAAGAACAATCCAAGAGTAGGGTTAGGGTTAGGGTTAGGGTTAGGGTTAGGGTTAGGGTTAGGATGAATGAACACCCCAAGAACAATCCAAGAGTAGGGTTAGGGTTAGGGTTAGGGTTAGGGTTAGGGTTAGGGTTAGGGTTAGGGTTAGGGTTAGGGTTAGGATGAATGAACACCGCAAGAACATTCCAAGATAAGGGTTAGTGTTAGTGTTAGTGTTAGTGTTAGTGTTAGTGTTAGTGTTAGTGTTAGGGTTAGGGTTAGGGTTAGGGTTAGGGTTAGGGTTAGGGTTAGGGTTAGGTTTAGGATGAATGCACACCGCAAGAACAATCCAAGATTAGGGTTAGGGTTAGGGTTAGGGTTAGGGTTAGGGTTAGGGTTAGGGTTAGGGTTAGGGTTAAGGTTAGGATGAATGAACACCACAAGAACAATCCAAGATTAGGGTTAGGGTTAGGGTTGGGGTTAGGGTTGGGGTTAGGGTTAGGGTTAGGGTTAGGGTTAGGGTTAGGGTTAGGGTTAGGGTTAGGGTTAGGATGAATGAACACCGCAAGAACAATCCAAGATTAGGGTTAGGGTTAGGGTTAGGGTTAGGGTGAATGAACACCGCAAGAACAATCCAAGAATAGGGTTAGGGTTAGGGTTAGGGTTAGGGTTAGGGTTAGGGTTAGGGTTAGGGTTAGGGTTAGGGTTAGGATGAATGAACACCACAAGAACAATCCAAGATTAGGGTTAGGGTTAGGGTTAGGGTTAGGGTTGGGGTTAGGGTTGGGGTTAGGGTTAGGGTTAGGGTTAGGGTTAGGGTTAGGGTTAGGGTTAGGGTTAGGGTTAGGATGAATGAACACCGCAAGAACAATCCAAGATTAGGGTTAGGGTTAGGGTTAGGGTTAGGGTTAGGGTTAGGGTTAGGGTTAGGGTTAGGGTGAATGAACACCGCAAGAACAATCCAAGAATAGGGTTAGGGTTAGGGTTAGGGTTAGGGTTAGGGTTAGGGTTAGGGTTTTGGTTAGGGTTAGGATGAATGAACACCGCAAGAACAATCCAAGATTAGGGTTAGGGTTAGGGTTAGGGTTAGGGTTAGGGTTAGGGTTAGGGTTAGGGTTAGGGTTAGGGTTGGGGTTAGGGTTAGGGTTAGGGTTAGGGTTAGGGTTAGGGTTAGGGTTAGGGTTAGGGTTAGGGTTAGGGTTAGGTTTAGGATGAATGAACACCGCAAGAACAATCCAAGATTAGGTTTAGGGTTAGGGTTAGGGTTAGGGTAAGGATGAATGAACACTACAAGAACAATCCAAGATTAGGGTTAGGGTTAGGGTTAGGGTTAGGGTTAGGGTTAGGGTTAGGGTTAGGGTTAGGGTTAGGGTTAGGGTTAGGGTTAGGGTGAATGAACACCGCAAGAACAATCCAAGAATAGGGTTAGGGTTAGGGTTAGGGTTAGGGTTAGGGTTAGGGTTAGGGTTAGGGTAAGGGTTAGGGTTGGGTTAGGGTTAGAGTTAGGGTTAGGGTGAATGAACACCGCAAGAACAATCCAAGAATAGGGTTAGGGTTAGGGTTAGGGTTAGGGTTAGGGTTAGGGTTAGGGTTAGGGTTAGGGTTAGGGTTAGGGTTAGGGTTAGGGTTAGGGTTAGGGTTAGGGTTAGGGTTAGGGTTAGGGTTAGGGTTAGAGTGAATGAACACCGGAAGAACAATCCAAGAAAAGGGTTAGGGTTAGGGTTAGGGTTAGGGTTAGGGTTAGGGTTAGGGTGAATGAACACCGCAAGAACAATCCAAGATTAGGGTTAGGGTTAGGGTTAGGGTTGGGGTTAGGGTTGGGGTTAGGGTTAGGGTTAGGGTTAGGGTTAGGGTTAGGGTTAGGGTTAGGATGAATGAACACCGCAAGAACAATCCAAGATTAGGGTTAGGGTTAGGGTTAGGGTGAATGAACACCGCAAGAACAATCCAAGAATAGGGTTAGGGTTAGGGTTAGGGTTAGGGTTAGGGTTAGGGTTAGGGTTAGGGTTAGGGTTAGGATGAATGAACACCACAAGAACAATCCAAGATTAGGGTTAGGGTTAGGGTTAGGGTTGGGGTTAGGGTTGGGGTTAGGGTTAGGGTTAGGGTTAGGGTTAGGGTTAGGGTTAGGGTTAGGGTTAGGGTTAGGGTTAGGATGAATGAACACCGCAAGAACAATCCAAGATTAGGGTTAGGGTTAGGGTTAGGGTTAGGGTAAGGATGAATGAACACTACAAGAACAATCCAAGATTAGGGTTAGGGTTAGGGTTAGGGTTAGGGTTAGGGTTAGGGTTAGGGTTAGGGTTAGGGTGAATGAACACCGCAAGAACAATCCAAGAATAGGGTTAGGGTTAGGGTTAGGGTTAGGGTTAGGGTTAGGGTTAGGGTTAGGGTTAGGGTTAGGGTTAGGGTAAGGGTTAGGGTTGGGTTAGGGTTAGGGTTAGGGTTAGGGTGAATGAACACCGCAAGAACAATCCAAGAATAGGGTTAGGGTTAGGGTTAGGGTTAGGGTTAGGGTTAGGGTTAGGGTTAGGGTTAGGGTTAGGGTTAGGGTTAGGGTTAGGGTTAGAGTGAATGAACACCGGAAGAACAATCCAAGAAAAGGGTTAGGGTTAGGGTTAGGGTTAGGGTTAGGGTTAGGGTTAGGGTTAGGGTTAGGGTTAGGGTTAGGGTGAATGAACACCGCAAGAACAATCCAAGAATAGGGTTAGGGTTAGGGTTAGGGTTAGGGTTAGGGTTAGGGTTAGGGTTAGGGTTAGGGTTAGGGTTAGGGTTAGGGTTAGGATGAATGAACACCGCAAGAACAATCCAAGATTAGGGTTAGGGTTAGGGTTAGGGTTAGGGTTAGGGTTAGGGTTAGGGTTAGGGTTAGGGTTAGGGTTAGGGTTAGGGTTAGGGTTAGGGTTAGGATGAATGAACACCGCAAGAACATTCCAAGATAAGGGTTAGTGTTAGTGTTAGTGTTAGTGTTAGGGTTAGGGTTAGGGTTAGGGTTAGGGTTAGGGTTAGGGTTAGGGTTAGGGTTAGGGTTAGGTTTAGGATGAATGAACACCGCAAGAACAATCCAAGATTAGGGTTAGGGTTAGGGTTAGGGTTAGGGTTAGGGTTAGGGTTAGGGTTAGGATGAATGAACACTACAAGAACAATCCAAGATTAGGGTTAGGGTTAGTGTTAGGGTTAGGGTTAGGGTTAGGGTTAGGGTTAGGGTTAGGATGAGTGAACACCACAAGAACAATCCAGGATTAGGGTAAGGGTTAGGGTTAGGGTTAGGGTTAGGGTTGGGGTTAGGGTTAGGGTTAGGGTTAGGGTTAGGGTTAGGGTTAGGGTTAGGGTTAGGGTTAGGGTTAGAGTGAATGAACACCGGAAGAACAATCCAAGAATAGGGTTAGGGTTAGGGTTAGGGTTAGGGTTAGGGTTAGGGTTAGGGTTAGGGTTAGGGTTAGGGTTAGGGTTAGAGTTAGAGTTAGGGTTAGGGTTAGGTTTAGGATGAATGAACACCGCAAGAACAATCCAAGATTAGGATTAGGGTTAGGGTTAGGGTTAGGGTTAGGGTTGGGTTATGGTTAGGGTTAGGGTTAGGGTGAATGAACACCGCAAGAACAATCCAAGAATAGGGTTAGGGTTAGGGTTAGGGTTAGGGTTAGGGTTAGGGTTAGGGTTAGGGTTAGGGTTAGAGTGAATGAACACCGGAAGAACAATCCAAGAATAGGGTTAGGGTTAGGGTTAGGGTTAGGGTTAGGGTTAGGGTTAGGGTGAATGAACACCGCAAGAACAATCCAAGAATAGGGTTAGGGTTAGGGTTAGGGTTAGGGTTAGGGTTAGGGTTAGGGTTAGGGTTAGGATGAATGAACACCGCAAGAACAATCCAAGATTAGGGTTAGGGTTAGGGTTAGGGTTAGGGTTAGGGTTAGGGTTAGGGTTAGGGTTAGGGTTAGGGTTAGGGTTAGGATGAATGAACACCGCAAGAACATTCCAAGATAAGGGTTAGTGTTAGTGTTAGTGTTAGTGTTAGGGTTTGGGTTAGGGTTAGGGTTAGGGTTAGGGTTAGGGTTAGGGTTAGGGTTAGGGTTAGGGTTAGGGTTAGGGTTAGGGTTAGGGTTAGGTTTAGGATGAATGAACACCGCAAGAACAATCCAAGATTAGGGTTAGGGTTAGGGTTAGGGTTAGGGTTAGGGTTAGGGTTAGGGTTAGGGTTAGGGTTAGGGTAAGGGTTAGGGTTGGGTTAGGGTTAGGGTTAGGGTTAGGGTGAATGAACACCGCAAGAACAATCCAAGAATAGGGTTAGGGTTAGGGTTAGGGTTAGGGTTAGGGTTAGGGTTAGGGTTAGGGTTAGGGTTAGGGTTAGGGTTAGGGTTAGGGTTAGGGTTAGAGTGAATGAACACCGGAAGAACAATCCAAGAAAAGGGTTAGGGTTAGGGTTAGGGTTAGGGTTAGGGTTAGGGTTAGGGTTAGGGTTAGGGTTAGGGTGAATGAACACCGCAAGAACAATCCAAGATTAGGGTTAGGGTTAGGGTTAGGGTTGGGGTTAGGGTTGGGGTTAGGGTTAGGGTTAGGGTTAGGGTTAGGGTTAGGGTTAGGGTTAGGGTTAGGATGAATGAACACCGCAAGAACAATCCAAGATTAGGGTTAGGGTTAGGGTTAGGGTTAGGGTGAATGAACACCGCAAGAACAATCCAAGAAAAGGGTTAGGGTTAGGGTTAGGGTTAGGGTTAGGGTTAGGGTTAGGGTTAGGGTTAGGGTTAGGGTTAGGGTTAGGATGAATGAACACCACAAGAACAATCCAAGATTAGGGTTAGGGTTAGGGTTAGGGTTGGGGTTAGGGTTGGGGTTAGGGTTAGGGTTAGGGTTAGGGTTAGGGTTAGGGTTAGGGTTAGGGTTAGGGTTAGGGTTAGGGTTAGGGTTAGGGTTAGGATGAATGAACACCGCAAGAACAATCCAAGATTAGGGTTAGGGTTAGGGTTAGGGTTAGGGTAAGGATGAATGAACACTACAAGAACAATCCAAGATTAGGGTTAGGGTTAGGGTTAGGGTTAGGGTTAGGGTTAGGGTTAGGGTTAGGGTTAGGGTTAGGGTGAATGTCACCGCAAGAACAATCCAAGAATAGGGTTAGGGTTAGGGTTAGGGTTAGGGTTAGGGTTAGGGTTAGGGTTAGGGTTAGGGTTAGGGTTAGGGTTAGGGTAAGGGTTAGGGTTGGGTTAGGGTTAGGGTTAGGGTTAGGGTGAATGAACACCGCAAGAACAATCCAAGAATAGGGTTAGGGTTAGGGTTAGGGTTAGGGTTAGGGTTAGGGTTAGGGTTAGGGTTAGGGTTAGGGTTAGGGTTAGAGTGAATGAACACCGGAAGAACAATCCAAGAAAAGGGTTAGGGTTAGGGTTAGGGTTAGGGTTAGGGTTAGGGTTAGGGTTAGGGTTAGGGTGAATGAACACCGCAAGAACAATCCAAGAATAGGGTTAGGGTTAGGGTTAGGGTTAGGGTTAGGGTTAGGGTTAGGGTTAGGGTTAGGATGAATGAACACCGCAAGAACAATCCAAGATTAGGGTTAGGGTTAGGGTTAGGGTTAGGGTTAGGGTTAGGGTTAGGGTTAGGGTTAGGATGAATGAACACCGCAAGAACATTCCAAGATAAGGGTTAGTGTTAGTGTTAGTGTTAGTGTTAGTGTTAGGGTTAGGGTTAGGGTTAGGGTTAGGGTTAGGGTTAGGGTTAGGGTTAGGGTTAGGTTTAGGATGAATGAACACCGCAAGAACAATCCAAGATTAGGGTTAGGGTTAGGGTTAGGGTTAGGGTTAGGGTTAGGGTTAGGGTTAGGATGAATGAACACTACAAGAACAATCCAAGATTAGGGTTAGGGTTAGGGTTAGGGTTAGGGTTAGGGTTAGGGTTAGGGTTAGGGTTAGGATGAGTGAACACCACAAGAACAATCCAGGATTAGGGTAAGGGTTAGGGTTAGGGTTAGGGTTAGGGTTGGGGTTAGGGTTAGGGTTAGGGTTAGGGTTAGGGTTAGGGTTAGGGTTAGGGTTAGGGTTAGAGTGAATGAACACCGGAAGAACAATCCAAGAATAGGGTTAGGGTTAGGGTTAGGGTTAGGGTTAGGGTTAGGGTTAGGGTTAGGGTTAGGGTTAGGGTTAGGGTTAGGGTTAGGGTTAGAGTTAGAGTTAGGGTTAGGGTTAGGTTTAGGATGAATGAACACCGCAAGAACAATCCAAGATTAGGATTAGGGTTAGGGTTAGGGTTAGGGTTAGGGTTGGGTTAGGGTTAGGGTTAGGGTTAGGGTGAATGAACACCGCAAGAACAATCCAAGAATAGGGTTAGGGTTAGGGTTAGGGTTAGGGTTAGGGTTAGGGTTAGGGTTAGGGTTAGGGTTAGGGTTAGGGTTAGAGTGAATGAACACCGGAAGAACAATCCAAGAATAGGGTTAGGGTTAGGGTTAGGGTTAGGGTTAGGGTTAGGGTTAAGGTTAGGGTGAATGAACACCGCAAGAACAATCCAAGAATAGGGTTAGGGTTAGGGTTAGGGTTAGGGTTAGGGTTAGGGTTAGGGTTAGGGTTAGGGTTAGGATGAATGAACA
>NW_028113097.1:342500-345000 GCF_964234715.1 Podarcis melisellensis | reverse complement strand
ACAATCCAAGATTAGGGTTAGGGTTAGGGTTAGGGTTAGGGTTAGGATGAATGAACACCACAAGAACAATCCAAGATTAGGGTTAGGGTTAGGGTTAGGGTTAGGGGTAGTGTTAGGGTTAGGGTTAGGGTTAGGATTAGGGTTAGGGTTAGAGTTAGGGTTAGGGTTAGGGTTAGGGTGAATGAACACCGCAAGAACATTCCAAGAATAGGGTTAGGGTTAGGGTTAGGGTTAGGGTTAGGGTTAGGGTTAGGGTTAGGGTTAGGGTTAGGGTTAGGGTTAGGGTTAGGGTTAGGATGAATGAACACCGCAAGAACAATCCAAGATTAGGGTTAGGGTTAGGGTTAGGGTTAGGGTTAGGGTTAGGGTTAGGGTTAGGATGAATGAACACCGCAACAACAATCCAAGATAAGGGTTAGTGTTAGTGTTAGTGTTAGTGTTAGGGTTAGGGTTAGGGTTAGGGTTAGGGTTAGGGTTAGGGTTAGGGTTAGGTTTAGGATGAATGAACACCGCAAGAACAATCCAAGATTAGGGTTAGGGTTAGGGTTCGGGTTAGGGTTAGGGTTAGGGTTAGGGTGAATGAACACCGCAAGAACAATCCAAGAATAGGGTTAGGGTTAGGGTTAGGGTTAGGGTTAGGGTTAGGGTTAGGGTTAGGGTTAGGGTTAGGGTTAGGGTTAGGATGAATGAACACCGCAAGAACAATCCAAGATTAGGGTTAGGGTTAGGGTTCGGGTTAGGATGAATGAACACCACAAGAACAATCCAAGATTAGGGTTAGGGTTAGGGTTAGGGTTAGGGTTAGGGTTAGGGTGAATGAACACCGCAAGAACAATCCAAGAATAGGGTTAGGGTTAGGGTTAGGGTTAGGGTTAGGGTTAGGGTTAGGGTTAGGGTTAGGGTTAGGGTTAGGATTAGGGTTAGGGTTAGAGTTAGGGTTAGGGTTAGGGTTAGGGTGAATGAACACCGCAAGAACAATCCAAGAATAGGGTTAGGGTTAGGGTTAGGGTTAGGGTTAGGGTTAGGGTTAGGGTTAGGGTTAGGGTGAATGAACACCGCAAGAACAATCCAAGAATAGGATTAGGGTTAGGGTTAGGGTTAGGGTTAGGGTTAGGGTTAGGGTTAGGGTTAGGGTTAGGGTTAGGGTTAGGATGAATGATCACCGCAAGAACAATCCAAGATTAGGGTTAGGGTTAGGGTTAGGGTTAGGGTTAGGGTTAGGGTTAGGGTTAGGGTTAGGGTTAGGGTTAGGGTTAGGGTTAGGATGAATGAACACCGCAACAACAATCCAAGATAAGGGTTAGTGTTAGTGTTAGTGTTAGTGTTAGTGTTAGGGTTAGGGTTAGGGTTAGGGTTAGGGTTAGGGTTAGGGTTAGGTTTAGGATGAATGAACACCGCAAGAACAATCCAAGATTAGGGTTAGGGTTAGGGTTAGGGTTAGGGTTAGGGTTAGGGTTAGGGTTAGGGTTAGGGTTAGGGTTAGGGTTAGGGTTAGGGTTAGGATGAATGAACACTACAAGAACAATCTAAGATTAGGGTTAGGGTTAGGGTTAGGGTTAGGGTTAGGGTTAGGGTTAGGGTTAGGGTTAGGGTTAGGGTTGGGTTAGGGTTAGGGTTAGGGTTAGGGTTAGGGTTATGGTGAATGAACACCGCAAGAACAATCCAAGAATAGGGTTAGGGTTAGGGTTAGGGTTAGGGTTAGGGTTAGGGTTAGGGTTAGGGTTAGGGTTAGGGTGAATGAACACCGGAAGAACAATCCAAGAATAGGGTTAGGGTTAGGGTTAGGGTTAGAGTTAGGGTTAGGGTCAGGTTTAGGATGAATGAACACCGCAAGAACAATCCAAGATTAGGGTTAGGGTTAGGGTTAGGGTTAGGGTTAGGATGAATGAACACTACAAGAACAATCCAAGATTAGGGTTAGGGTTAGGGTTAGGGTTAGGGTTAGGGTTAGGGTTAGGGTTAGGGTTAGGGTGAATGAACACCGCAAGAACAATCCAAGATTAGGGTTAGGGTTAGGGTTAGGGTTAGGGTTAGGGTTAGGGTTAGGGTTAGGGTTAGGGTTAGGGTTAGGGTGAGGGCTAGGGTTAGGGTTAGGGTGAATGAACACCGCAAGAACAATCCAAGATTAGGGTTAGGGTTAGGGTTAGGGTTAGGGTTAGGGTTAGGGTTAGGGTTAGGGTTAGGGTTAGGGTTAGGGTTAGGGTTAGGGTTAGGGTTAGGATGAATGAACACCGCAAGAACAATCCAAGATTAGGGTTAGGGTTAGGGTTAGGGTTAGGGTTAGGGTTAGGGTTAGGGTTAGGGTTAGGGTTAGGGTTAGGGTTAGGGTTAGGGTTAGGATGAATGAACACCGCAACAACAATCCAAGATAAGGGTTAGTGTTAGTGTTAGTGTTAGTGTTAGTGTTAGTGTTAGTGTTAGTGTTAGGGTTAGGGTTAGGGTTAGGGTTAGGGTTAGGGTTAGGGTTAGGGTTAGGTTTAGGATGAATGAACACCGCAAG
>NW_028113097.1:260000-262500 GCF_964234715.1 Podarcis melisellensis | reverse complement strand
AGGGGTAGGGTTAGGGTTAGGGTTAGGTTTAGGATGAATGAACACCGCAAGAACAATCCAAGATTAGGGTTAGGGTTAGGGTTAGGGTTAGGGTTAGGGTTAGAGTTAGGGTTAGGGTTAGGGTTAGGATGAATGAACACTACAAGAACAATCCAAGATTAGGGTTAGGGTTAGGGTTAGGGTTAGGGTTAGGGTTAGGGTTAGGGTTAGGGTTAGGGTTAGGGTTAGGGTGAATGAACACCGCAAGAACAATCCAAGAATAGGGTTAGGGTTAGGGTTAGGGTTAGGGTTAGGGTTAGGGTTAGGGTTAGGGTTAGGGTTAGGGTTAGAGTTAGGGTTAGGGTTAGGGTTAGGTTTAGGATTAATGAACACCGCAAGAACAATCCAAGATTAGGGTTAGGGTTAGGGTTAGGGTTAGGGTTAGGATGAATGAACACTACAAGAACAATCCAAGATTAGGGTTAGGGTTAGGGTTAGGGTTAGGGTTAGGGTTAGGGTTAGGGTTAGGGTTAGGGTTAGGGTTAGGGTTAGGGTTAGGGTTAGGGTTAGGGTTAGGGTTAGGATGAATGAACACCGCAAGAACAATCCAAGATTAGGGTTAGGGTTAGGGTTAGGGTTAGGGTTAGGGTTAGGGTTAGGGTTAGGGTTAGGGTTAGGGTTAGGGTTAGGGTTAGGATGAATGAACACTACAAGAACAATCCAAGATTAGGGTTAGGGTTAGGGTTAGGGTTAGGGTTAGGGTTAGGGTTAGGATTAGGGTTAGGGTTAGGGTTAGGGTTAGGGTTAGGGTTAGGGTGAATGAACACCGTAAGAACAATCCAAGATTAGGGTTAGGGTTAGGGTTAGGGTTAGGGTTAGGGTTAGGGTTAGGGTTAGGGTTAGGGTTAGGGTTAGGGTGAATGAACACCACAAGAACAATCCAAGATTAGGGTTAGGGTTAGGGTTAGGGTTAGGGTTAGGGTGAATGAACACCGCAAGAACAATCCAAGAATAGGGTTAGGGTTAGGGTTAGGGTTAGGGTTAGGGTTAGGGTTAGGGTTAGGGTTAGGGTTAGGGTTAGGGTTAGAGTTAGGGTTAGGGTTAGGGTTAGGTTTAGGATGAATGAACACCGCAAGAACAATCCAAGCTTAGGGTTAGGGTTAGGGTTAGGGTTAGGGTTAGGGTTAGGGTTAGGGTTAGGGTTAGGGTTAGGGTTAGGGTTAGGGTTAGGGTTAGGGTTAGGGTTAGGATGAATGAACACCACAAGAACAATCCAAGATTAGGGTTAGGGTTAGGGTTAGGGTTAGGGTTAGGGTTAGGGTTAGGGTTAGGGTTAGGGTTAGGGTTAGGGTTAAGGTTAGGGTTAGGATTAGGGTTAGGGTTAGGGTAAGGGTTAGGGTTTGGTTTAGGGTGAATGAACACCGCAAGAACAATCCAAGCTTAGGGGTAGGGTTAGGGTTAGGGTTAGGTTTAGGATGAATGAACACCGCAAGAACAATCCAAGATTAGGGTTAGGGTTAGGGTTAGGGTTAGGGTTAGGGTTAGGGTTAGAGTTAGGGTTAGGGTTAGGGTTAGGATGAATGACCACTACAAGAACAATCCAAGATTAGGGTTAGGGTTAGGGTTAGGGTTAGGGTTAGGGTTAGGGTTAGGGTTAGGGTTAGGGTTAGGGTTAGGGTTAGGGTTAGGGTTAGGGTGAATGAACACCGCAAGAACAATCCAAGAATAGGGTTAGGGTTAGGGTTAGGGTTAGGGTTAGGGTTAGGGTTAGGGTTAGGGTTAGGGTTAGGGTTAGGGTTAGAGTTAGGGTTAGGGTTAGGGTTAGGTTTAGGATTAATGAACACCGCAAGAACAATCCAAGATTAGGGTTAGGGTTAGGGTTAGGGTTAGGGTTAGGATGAATGAACACTACAAGAACAATCCAAGATTAGGGTTAGGGTTAGGGTTAGGGTTAGGGTTAGGGTTAGGGTTAGGGTTAGGGTTAGGGTTAGGGTTAGGGTTAGGGTTAGGATGAATGAACACCGCAAGAACAATCCAAGATTAGGGTTAGGGTTAGGGTTAGGGTTAGGGTTAGGGTTAGGGTTAGGGTTAGGGTTAGGGTTAGGGTTAGGGTTAGGATGAATGAACACTACAAGAACAATCCAAGATTAGGGTTAGGGTTAGGGTTAGGGTTAGGGTTAGGGTTAGGGTTAGGATTAGGGTTAGGGTTAGGGTTAGGGTTAGGGTTAGGGTTAGGGTGAATGAACACCGTAAGAACAATCCAAGATTAGGGTTAGGGTTAGGGTTAGGGTTAGGGTTAGGGTTAGGGTTAGGGTTAGGGTTAGGGTTAGGGTTAGGGTTAGGGTGAATGAACACCACAAGAACAATCCAAGATTAGGGTTAGGGTTAGGGTTAGGGTTAGGGTTAGGGTGAATGAACACCGCAAGAACAATCCAAGAATAGGGTTAGGGTTAGGGTTAGGGTTAGGGTTAGGGTTAGGGTTAGGGTTAGGGTTAGGGTTAGGGTTAGGGTTAGGGTTAGG
>NW_028113097.1:250000-252500 GCF_964234715.1 Podarcis melisellensis | reverse complement strand
TTAGGGTTAGGGTTAGGGTTAGGGTTAGGGTTAGGATGAATGAACACTAAAAGAACAATCCAAGATTAGGGTTAGGGTTAGGGTTAGGGTTAGGGTTAGGGTTAGGGTTAGGGTTAGGGTTAGGGTTAGGGTTAGGGTTAGGGTTAGGGTTAAGGTGAATGAACACCGCAAGAACAATCCAAGATTAGGGTTAGGGTTAGGGTTAGGGTTAGGGTTAGGGTTAGGGTTAGGGTTAGGGTTAGGGTTAAGGTTAGGGTTAGGGTTAGGATGAATGAACACCGCAAGAACAATCCAAGATTAGGGTTAGGGTTAGGGTTAGGGTTAGGGTTAGGGTTAGGGTGAATGAAGACCGCAAGAACAATCCAAGAATAGGGTTAGGGTTAGGGTTAGGGTTAGGGTTAGGGTTAGGGTTAGGGTTAGGGTGAATGAACACCGCAAGAACAATCCAAGAATAGGGTTAGGGTTAGGGTTAGGGTTAGGGTTAGGGTTAGGGTTAGGGTTAGGGTTAGGGTTAGGGTTAGGGTTAGGGTTAGGGTTAGAGTGAATGAACACCGGAAGAACAATGCAAGAATAGGGTTAGGGTTAGGGTTAGGGTTAGGGTTAGGGTTAGGGTTAGGGTTAGGGTTAGGGTTAGGGTTAGGGTTAGAGTTAGGGTTAGGGTTAGGTTTAGGATGAATGAACACCGCAAGAACAATCCAAGATTAGGGTTAGGGTTAGGGTTAGGATGAATGAACACTACAAGAACAATCCAAGATTAGAGTTAGGGTTAGGGTTAGGGTTAGGGTTAGGGTTAGGGTTAGGGTTAGGGTTAGGGTTAGGATGAATGAACACCGCAAGAACAATCCAAGATTAGGGTTAGGGTTAGGGTTAGGGTTAGGGTTAGGGTTAGGGTGAATGAAGACCGCAAGAACAATCCAAGAATAGGGTTAGGGTTAGGGTTAGGGTTAGGGTTAGGGTTAGGGTTAGGGTTAGGGTTAGGGTTAGGGTTATGGTTAGAGTGAATGAACACCGGAAGAACAATCCAAGAATAGGGTTTGGGTTAGGGTTAGGGTTAGGGTTAGGGTTAGGGTTAGGGTTAGGGTTAGGGTTAGGGTTAGGGTTAGGGTTAGAGTTAGGGTTAGGGTTAGGTTTAGGATGAATGAACACCGCAAGAACAATCCAAGATTAGGGTTAGGGTTAGGGTTAGGGTTAGGGTTAGGGTTAGGGTTAAGATGAATGAACACTACAAGAACAATCCAAGATTAGGGTTAGGGTTAGGGTTAGGGTTAGGGTTAGGGTTAGGGTTAGGGTGAATGAACACCGCAAGAACAATCCAAGATTAGGGTTAGGGTTAGGGTTAGGGTTAGGGTTAGGATGAATGAACACCACAAGAACAATCCAAGATTAGGGTTAGGGTTAGGGTTAGGGTTAGGGTTAGGGTTAGGGTTAGGGTTAGGGTGAATGAACAACGCAAGAACAATCCAAGATTAGGGTTAGGGTTAGGGTTAGGGTTAGGGTTAGGGTTAGGGTTAGGGTTAGGGTTAGGGTTAGGGTGAATGAACACTGCAAGAACAATCCAAGATTAGGGTTAGGGTTAGGGTTAAGGTTAGGGTTAGGGTTAGGGTTAGGGTTAGGGTTAGGGTTAAGGTTAGGGTTAGGGTTAGGGTTAGGGTTAGGGTTAGGGTTAGGGTTAGTTTTAGGGTTAGGGTTAGGGTTAGGGTTAGGGTTAGGGTTAGGGTTAGGATGAATGAACACCGCAAGAACAATCCAAGATAAGGGTTAGTGTTAGTGTTAGTGTTAGTGTTAGGGTTAGGGTTAGGGTTAGGGTTAGGGTTAGGGTTAGGGTTAGGGTTAGGATGAATGAACACCGCAAGAACAATCCAAGATTAGGGTTAGGGTTAGGGTTAGGGTTAGGGTTAGGGTTAGGGTTAGGGTTAGGATGAATGAACACCGCAAGAACAATCCAAGATTAGGGTTAGGGTTAGGGTTAGGGTTAGGGTTAGGGTTAGGGTTAGGGTTAGGGTTAGGGTTAGGGTTAGGGTTAGGGTTAGGGTGAATGAACACCGCAAGAACAATCCAAGATTAGGGTTAGGGTTAGGGTTAGGGTTAGGATGAATGAAAACCACAAGAACAATCCAAGATTAGGGTTAGGGTTAGGGTTAGGGTTAGGGTTAGGGTGAATGAACACCGCAAGAACAATCCAAGATTAGGGTTAGGGTTAGGGTTAGGGTTAGGGTTAGGGTTAGGGTTAGGGTTAGGGTTAGGGTTAGGGTTAGGATGAATGAACACCGCAAGAACAATCCAAGATTAGGGTTAGGGTTAGGGTTAGGGTTAGGGTTAGGGTTAGGGTTAGGGTTAGGGTTAGGGTTAGGGTTAGGGTGAATGAACACCGCAAGAACAATCCAAGATTAGGGTTAGGGTTAGGATGAATGAAAACCACAAGAACAATCCAAGATTAGGGTTAGGGTTAGGGTTAGGGTTAGGGTTAGGGTTAGGGTTAGGGTTAGGGTTAGGGTTAGGG
>NW_028113097.1:225000-227500 GCF_964234715.1 Podarcis melisellensis | reverse complement strand
CAAGAACAATCCAAAATTAGGGTTAGGGTTAGGGTTAGGATGAATGAAAACCACAAGAACAATCCAAATTAGGGTTAGGGTTAGGGTTAGGGTTAGGGTTAGGGTGAATGAACACCGCAAGAACAATCCAAGAATAGGGTTAGGGTGAGGGTTAGGGTTAGGGTTAGGGTTAGGGTTAGGGTTAGGGTTAGGGTTAGGGTTAGGGTTAGGGTTAGGGTTAGGATGAATGAACACCACAAGAACAATCCAAGATTAGGGTTAGGGTGAGGGTTAGGGTTAGGGTTAGGGTTAGGGTTAGGGTTAGGGTGAATGAACACCGCAAGAACAATCCAAGAATAGGGTTAGGGTTAGGGTTAGGGTTAGGGTTAGGGTTAGGGTTAGGGTTAGGGTTAGGGTTAGGGTTAGGGCTAGGGTGAATGAACACCGCAAGAACAATCCAAGAATAGGGTTAGGGTTAGGGTTAGGGTTAGGGTTAGGGTTAGGGTTAGGGTTAGGGTTAGGGTTAGGATGAATGAACACCACAAGAACAATCCAAGATTAGGGTTAGGGTTAGGGTTAGGGTTAGGGTTAGGGTTAGGGTTGGGGTTAGGGTTAGGGTTAGGTTTAGGGTTAGGGTTAGGGTTAGGGTTAGGGTTAGGGTTAGGGTTAGGGTTAGGATGAATGAACACCGCAAGAACAATCCAAGATAAGGGTTCGTGTTAGTGTTAGTGTTAGGGTTAGGGTTAGGGTTAGGGTTAGGGTTAGGTTTAGGATGAATGAACACCGCAAGAACAATCCAAGATTAGGGTTAGGGTTAGGGTTAGGGTTAGGGTTAGGGTTAGGGTTAGGGTTAGGGTTAGGATGAATGAACACCACAAGAACAATCCAAGATTAGGGTTAGGGTGAGGGTTAGGGTTAGGGTTAGGGTGAATGAACACCGCAAGAACAATCCAAGAATAGGGTTAGGGTTAGAGTTAGGGTTAGGGTTAGGGTTAGGGTGAATGAACACCGCAAGAACAATCCAAGAATAGGGTTAGGGTTAGGGTTAGGGTTAGGGTTATTGTTAGGGTTAGGGTTGGATGAATGAACACCACAAGAACAATCCAAGATTAGGGTTAGGGTTAGGGTTAGGGTTAGGGTTAGGGTTAGGGTTAGGGTTAGGGTTAGGGTTGGGGTTAGGGTTAGGGTTAGGGTTAGGGTTAGGGTTAGGGTTAGGGTGAATGAACACCGCAAGAACAATCCAAGATTAGGGTTAGGGTTAGGGTTAGGGTTAGGGTTAGGGTTAGGGTTAGGGTTAGGGTTAGGGTTAGGGTTAGGATGAATGAACACCACAAGAACAATCCAAGATTAGGGTTAGGGTTAGGGTTAGGGTTAGGGTTAGGGTTAGGGTTAGGGTTAGGGTTAGGGTGAATGAACACCGCAAGAACAATCCAAGATTAGGGTTAGGGTTAGGGTTAGGGTTAGGGTTAGGGTTAGGGTTAGGGTTAGGGTTAATGTTAGGGTTAGGGTTAGGGTTAGGGTTAGGGTTAGGGTTAGGGTTAGTTTTAGGGTTAGGGTTAGGGTTAGGGTTAGGGTTAGGGTTAGGGTTAGGGTTAGGGTTAGGGTTAGGATGAATGAACACCGCAAGAACAATCCAAGATAAGGGTTAGTGTTAGTGTTAGTGTTAGGGTTAGGGTTAGGGTTAGGGTTAGGGTTAGGGTTAGGGTTAGGATGAATGAACACCGCAAGAACAATCCAAGATTAGGGTTAGGGTTAGGGTTAGGGTTAGGGTTAGGGTTAGGGTTAGGGTTAGGGTTAGGGTTAGGGTTAGGGTTAGGGTTAAGGTTAGGGTTAGGATGAATGAACACCGCAAGAACAATCCAAGATTAGGGTTAGGGTTAGGGTTAGGGTTAGGTTTAGGGTTAGGGTTAGGGTTAGGATTTAGGGTTAGGGTTTGGGTGAATGAACACCGCAAGAACAATCCAAGATTAGGGTTAGGGTTAGGGTTAGGGTTAGGATGAATGAAAACCACAAGAACAATCCAAGATTAGGGTTAGGGTTAGGGTTAGGGTTAGGGTTAGGGTTAGGGTTAGGGTTAGGGTTAGGGTTAGGGTTAGGGTTAGGGTGAATGAACACCGCAAGAACAATCCAAGAATAGGGTTAGGGTTAGGGTTAGGGTTAGGGTTAGGGTTAGGGTTAGGGTTAGGGTTAGGATGAATGAACACCACAAGAACAATCCAAGATTAGGGTTAGGGTGAGGGTTAGGGTTAGGGTTAGGGTTAGGGTGAATGAACACCGCAAGAACAATCCAAGAATAGGGTTAGGGTTAGGGTTAGGGTTAGGGTTAGGGTTAGGGTTAGGGTTAGGGTTAGGGTTAGGGCTAGGGTGAATGAACACCGCAAGAACAATCCAAGAATAGGGTTAGGGTTAGGGTTAGGGTTAGGGTTAGGGTTAGGGTTAGGGTTAGGGTTAGGGTTAGGATGAATGAACACCACAAGAACAATCCAAGATTAGGGTTAGGGTTAGGGTTAGGGTTAGGGTT
>NW_028113097.1:212500-215000 GCF_964234715.1 Podarcis melisellensis | reverse complement strand
GGGTTAGGGTTAGGGTTAGGGTTAGGGTTAGGGTTAGGGTTAGGGTTAGAGTGAATGAACACCGGAAGAACAATCCAAGAATAGGGTTAGGGTTAGGGTTAGGGTTAGGGTTAGGGTTAGGGTTAGGGTTCGGGTTAGGGTTAGGGTTTTAGGGTTAGAGTTAGGGTTAGGGTTAGGTTTAGGATGAATGAACACCACAAGAATAATCCAAGATTAGGGTTAGGGTTAGGGTTAGGGTTAGGGTTAGGGTTAGGGTTAGGGTTTGGGTTAGGGTTAGGGTGAATGAACACCGCAAGAACAATCCAAGATTAGGGTTAGGGTTAGGGTTAGGGTTAGGGTTAGGGTTAGGGTTAGGGTTAGGGTTAGGGTTAGGGTTAGGGTTAGGGTTAGGGTTAGGGTTAGGATGAATGAACACCACAAGAACAATCCAAGATGAGGGTTAGGGTTAGGGTTAGGGTTAGGGTTAGGGTTAGGGTGAATGAACAACGCAAGAACAATCCAAGATTAGGGTTAGGGTTAGGGTTAGGGTTAGGGTTAAGGTTAGGGTTAGGGTTAGGGTTAGGGTTAGGGTTAGGGTTAGGGTTAGGGTTAGTTTTAGGGTTAGGGTTAGGGTTAGGGTTAGGGTTAGGGTTAGGGTTAGGATGAATGAACACCGCAAGAACAATCCAAGATAAGGGTTAGGGTTAGGGTTAGGGTTAGGGTTAGGGTTAGGGTTAGGGTTAGGGTTAGGGTTAGGGTTAGGGTTAGGATGAATGAACACCGCAAGAACAATCCAAGATTAGGGTTAGGGTTAGGGTTAGGGTTAGGGTTAGGGTTAGGGTTAGGGTTAGGGTTAGGGTTAGGGTTAGGTTTAGGATGAATGAACACCGCAAGAACAATCCAACATTAGGGTTAGGGTTAGGGTTAGGGTTAGGGTTAGGGTTAGGGTTAGGATGAATGAACACCACAAGAACAATCCAAGATTAGGGTTAGGGTTAGGGTTAGGGTTAGGGTTAGGGTTAGGGTTAGGGTTAGGGTTAGGGTGAATGAACACCGCAAGAACAATCCAAGAATAGGGTTAGGGTTAGGGTTAGGGTTAGGGTTAGGGTAAGGGTTAGGGTTAGGGTTAGGGTTAGGGTTAGGATTAGGGTTAGGGTTAGGGTTAGGGTTAGGGTTAGGGTTAGGGCTAGGGTGAATGAACACCGCAAGAACAATCCAAGAATAGGGTTAGGGTTAGGGTTAGGGTTAGGGTTAGGGTTAGGGTTAGGGATAGGATGAATGAACACCACAAGAACAATCCAAGATTAGGGTTAGGGTTAGGGTTAGGGTTAGGGTTAGGGTTGGGGTTAGGGTTAGGGTTAGGGTTAGGGTTAGGGTTAGGGTTAGGGTTAGGGTTAGGGTTAGGATGAATGAACACCGCAAGAACAATCCAGGATAAGGGTTAGTGTTAGTGATAGTGTTAGTGTTAGTGTTAGGGTTAGGGTGAGGGTTAGGGTTAGGGTTAGGGTTAGGGTTAGGGTTAGGGTTAGGGTTAGGGTTAGGTTTAGGATGAATGAACACCGCAAGAAAAATCCAAGATTAGGGTTACGGTTAGGGTTAGGGTTAGGGTGAATGAACACCGCAAGAACAATCCAAGAATAGGGTTAGGGTTAGGGTTAGGGTTGGGGTTAGGATGAATGAACACCACAAGAACAATCCAAGATTAGGGTTAGGGTTAGGGTTAGGGTTAGGGTTAGGGTTTGGGTTAGGGTTAGGGTTAGGGTTGGGGTTAGGGTTAGGGTTAGGGTTAGGGTTAGGGTTAGGGTGAATGAACACCGCAAGAACAATCCAAGAATAGGGTTAGGGTTAGGGTTAGGGTTAGGGTTAGGGTTAGGGTTAGGGTTCGGGTTCGGGTTCGGGTTAGGATTAGGGTTAGGGTTAGAGTTAGGGTTAGGGTTATGGTTAGGGTTAGGGTTAGGGTGAATGAACACCGCAAGAACAATCCAAGAATAGGGTTAGGGTTAGGGTTAGGGTTAGGGTTAGGGTTAGGGTTAGGGTTAGGGTTAGGGTTAGGGTTAGGGTTAGGATGAATGAACACCACAAGAACAATCCAAGATTAGGGTTAGGGTTAGGGTTAGGGTTAGGGTTAGGTTTAAGGTTAGGGTTAGGGTTAGGGTTGGGGTTAGGGTTAGGTTTAGGGTTAGGGTTAGGGTTAGGGTTATTTTTAGGGTTAGGGTTAGGGTTAGGGTTAGCGTTAGGGTTAGGGTTAGGATGAATGAACACCGCAAGAACAATCCAAGATAAGGGTTAGTGTTAGTGTTAGTGTTAGTGTTAGGGTTAGGGTTAGGGTTAGGGTTAGGGTTAGGGTTAGGGTTAGGGTTAGGTTTAGGATGAATGAACACCGCAAGAACAATCCAAGATTAGGGTTACGGTTAGGGTTAGGGTTAGGGTGAATGAACACCGCAAGAACAATCCAAGAATAGGGTTAGGGTTAGGGTTAGGGTTAGGGTTGGGGTTAGGATGAATGAACACCACAAGAACA
>NW_028113097.1:182500-195000 GCF_964234715.1 Podarcis melisellensis | reverse complement strand
TTTAGGATGAATGAACACCGCAAGAACAATCCAAGATTAGGGTTAGGGTTAGGGTTAGGGTTAGGATGAATGAACACTACAAGAACAATCCAAGATTAGGGTTAGGGTTAGGGTTAGGGTTAGGGTTAGGGTTAGGGTTAGGGTTAGGGTGAATGAACACCGCAAGAACAATCCAAGAATAGGGTTAGGGTTAGGGTTAGGGTTAGGGTGAATGAACACCGCAAGAGCAATCCAAGATTAGGGTTAGGGTAAGGGTTAGGGTTAGGGTTAGGGTTAGGGTTAGGGTTAGGGTTAGGGTTAGGGTTAGGGTTAGGGTTAGTTTTAGGGTTAGGGTTAGGGTTAGGGTTAGGGTTAGGGTTAGGATGAATGAACACCGCAAGAACAATCCAAGATAAGGGTTAGTGTTAGTGTTAGTTTTAGTGTTAGTGTTAGGGTTAGGGTTAGGGTTAGGGTTAGGATGAATGAACACCGCAAGAACAATCCAAGATTAGGGTTAGGGTTAGGGTTAGGGTTAGGGTTAGGGTTAGGGTTAGGGTTAGGTTTAGGATGAATGAACACCGCAAGAACAATCCAAGATTAGGGTTATGGTTGTGGTTAGGGTTAGGGTTAGGGTTAGGGTTAGGGTTAGGGTTAGGGTTAGGGTTAGGGTGAATGAACACCGCAAGAACAATCCAAGATTAGGGCTAGGGTTAGGGTTAGGGTTAGGGTTAGGGTTGGGGTTAGGGTTAGGGTTAGGGTTAGGGTTAGGGTTAGGGTTAGGGTTAGGGTTAGGGTTAGGGTTAGGGTTAGGATGAATGAACATCGCAAGAACAATCCAAGATAAGGGTTAGTGTAAGTGTTAGTGTTAGTGTTAGTGTTAGTGTTAGGGTTAGGGTTAGGGTTAGGGTTAGGGTTAGGGTTAGGGTTAGGGTTAGGGTTAGGTTTAGGATGAATGAACACCGCAAGAACAATCCAAGATTAGGGTTAGGGTTATGGTTAGGGTTAGGGTTAGGGTTAGGGTTAGGGTTAGGGTTAGGGTTAGGATTAGGGTTAGGGTTAGAGTTAGGGTTAGGGTTAGGGTTAGGGTGAATGAACACCGCAAGAACAATCCAAGAATAGGGTTAGGGTTAGGGTTAGGGTTAGGGTTAGGGTTAGGGTTAGGGTTGGGGTTAAGGTTGGGTTTAGGGTTAGGGTTAGGGTTAGGGTTAGGGTTAGGGTTAGGGTTAGGGTTAGGGTTAGGATGAATGAACACCGCAAGAACAATCCAAGATTAGGGTTAGGGTTAGGGTTAGGGTTAGGGTTAGGGTTAGGGTTAGGGTTAGGGTTAGGATGAATGAACACTACAAGAACAATCCAAGATTAGGGTTAGGGTTAGGGTTAGGGTTAGGGTTAGGGTTAGGGTTAGGGTTAGGGTTAGGGTGAATGAAGACCGCAAGAACAATCCAAGAATAGGGTTAGGGTTAGGGTCAGGGTTAGGGTTAGGATTAGGGTTAGGGTTAGGGTTAGGGTTAGGGTTAGGGTTAGAGTGAATGAACACCGGAAGAACAATCCAAGAATAGGGTTAGGGTTAGGGTTAGGGTTAGGGTTAGGGTTAGGGTTAGGGTTAGGGTTAGGGTTAGGGTTAGGGTTAGGATGAATGAACACCACAAGAACAATCCAAGATTAGGGGTAGGGTTAGGGTTAGGGTTAGGGTTAGGGTTAGGGTTAGGGTTAGGGTTGGGGTTAGGGTTAGGGTTAGGGTTAGGGTTAGGTTTAGGGTTAGGGATAGGGTTAGGGTTAGGGTTAGGGTTAGGGTTAGGGTTAGGATGAATGAACACCGTAAGAACAATCCAAGATAAGGGTTAGTGTTAGTGTTAGTGTTAGTGTTAGTGTTAGTGTTAGGGTTAGGGTTAGGGTTAGGGTTAGGGTTAGGGTTAGGGTTAGGTTTAGGATGAATGAACACCGCAAGAACAATCCAAGATTAGGGTTAGGGTTAGGGTTAGGGTTAGGGTTAGGGTTAGGGTTAGGGTTAGGGTTAGGATGAATGAACACTACAAGAACAATCCAAGATTAGGGTTAGGGTTAGGGTTAGGGTTAGGGTTAGGGTTAGGGTTAGGGTTAGGGTTAGGGTTAGGGTTAGGGTTAGGGTTAGGGTTAGGGTTAGGGTGAATGAACACCGCAAGAACAATCCAAGAATAGGGTTAGGGTTAGGGTTAGGGTTAGGGTTAGGGTGAATGAACACCGCAAGAGCAATCCAAGATTAGGGTTAGGGTAAGGGTTAGGGTTAGGGTTAGGGTTAGGGTTAGGGTTAGGGTTAGGGTTAGGGTTAGGGTTAGGGTTAGGGTTAGGGTTAGGATGAATGAACACCGCAAGAACAATCCAAGATAAGGGTTAGTGTTAGTGTTAGTTTTAGTGTTAGTGTTAGGGTTAGGGTTAGGGTTAGGGTTAGGGTTAGGATGAATGAACACCGCAAGAACAATCCAAGATTAGGGTTAGGGTTAGGGTTAGGGTTAGGGTTAGGGTTAGGGTTAGGGTTAGGGTTAGGGTTAGGGTTAGGGTTAGGGTTAGGGTTAGGGTTAGGGTTAGGTTTAGGATGAATGAACACCGCAAGAACAATCCAAGATTAGGGCTAGGGTTCGGGTTAGGGTTCGGGTTAGGGTTAGGGTTAGGGTTAGGGTTAGGGTTAGGGTGAATGAACACCGCAAGAACAATCCAAGAATAGGGTTAGGGTTAGGGTTAGGGTTAGGGTTAGGGTTAGGGTGAATGAACAACGCAAGAACAATCCAAGCTTAGGGTTAGGGTTAGGGTTAGGGTTAGGGTTAGGGTTAGGGTTAGGGTTAGGGTTAGGGTTAGGGTTAGGGTTGGGGTTAGGGTTATGGTTAGGGTTAGGGTTAGGGTTAGGTTTAGGGTTAGGGATAGGGTTAGGGTTAGGGTTAGGGTTAGCGTTAGGATGAATGAACACCGCAAGAACAATCCAAGATAAGGGTTAGTGTTAGTGTTAGTGTTAGTGTTAGTGTTAGTGTTAGTGTTAGGGTTAGGGTTAGGGTTAGGGTTAGGGTTAGGGTTAGGTTTAGGATGAATGAACACCGCAAGAACAATCCAAGATTAGGGTTAGGGTTAGGGTTAGGGTTAGGGTTAGGATGAATGAACACTACAAGAACAATCCAAGATTAGGATTAGGGTTAGGGTTAGGGTTAGGGTTAGGGTTAGGGTTAGGGTTAGGGTTAGGGTGAATGAACACCGCAAGAACAATCCAAGAATAGGGTTAGGGTTAGGGTTAGGGTTAGGTTTAGGGTGAATGAACACCGCAAGAGCAATCCAAGATTAGGGTTAGGGTAAGGGTTAGGGTTAGGGTTAGGGTTAGGGTTAGGGTTAGGGTTAGGGTTAGGGTTAGGGTTAGGGTTAGTTTTAGGGTTAGGGTTAGGGTTAGGGTTAGGGTTAGGGTTAGGATGAATGAACACCGCAAGAACAATCCAAGATAAGGGTTAGTGTTAGTGTTAGTTTTAGTGTTAGTGTTAGGGTTAGGGTTAGGGTTAGGGTTAGGATGAATGAACACCGCAAGAACAATCCAAGATTAGGGTTAGGGTTAGGGTTAGGGTTAGGGTTAGGGTTAGGGTTAGGGTTAGGGTTAGGGTTAGGTTTAGGATGAATGAACACCGCAAGAACAATCCAAGATTAGGGTTATGGTTGTGGTTAGGGTTAGGGTTAGGGTTAGGGTTAGGGTTAGGGTGAATGAACACCGCAAGAACAATCCAAGATTAGGGCTAGGGTTAGGGTTAGGGTTAGGGTTAGGGTTGGGGTTAGGGTTAGGGTTAGGGTTAGGTTTAGGGTTAGGGTTAGGGTTAGGGTTAGGGTTAGGGTTAGGGTTAGGGTTAGGGTTAGGGTTAGGGTTAGGGTTAGGATGAATGAACATCGCAAGAACAATCCAAGATAAGGGTTAGTGTAAGTGTTAGTGTTAGTGTTAGTGTTAGTGTTAGTGTTAGTGTTAGGGTTAGGGTTAGGGTTAGGGTTAGGGTTAGGGTTAGGGTTAGGGTTAGGGTTAGGGTTAGGGTTAGGTTTAGGATTAGGGTTAGGGTTAGAGTTAGGGTTAGGGTTAGGGTTAGGGTGAATGAACACCGCAAGAACAATCCAAGAATAGGGTTA
Source organism: Podarcis melisellensis (assembly GCF_964234715.1). Classification (NCBI taxonomy): domain Eukaryota; kingdom Metazoa; phylum Chordata; class Lepidosauria; order Squamata; family Lacertidae; genus Podarcis; species Podarcis melisellensis. The sequence goes on along the minus strand of NW_028113097.1, from coordinate 190,899 downwards.
GGGTTAGGGTTAGGGTTAGGGTTAGGGTTAGGGTTAGGGTTAGGGTTAGGGTTAGGGTTAGGGTTAGGATTAGGGTTAGGGTTAGAGTTAGGGTTAGGGTTAGGGTTAGGGTGAATGAACACCGCAAGAACAATCCAAGAATAGGGTTAGGGTTAGGGTTAGGGTTAGGGTTAGGGTTAGGGTTAGGGTTAGGGTTAGGGTTAGGGTTAGGGTTGGGGTTAAGGTTGGGTTTAGGGTTAGGGTTAGGGTTAGGGTTAGGGTTAGGGTTAGGGTTAGGGTTAGGATGAATGAACACCGCAAGAACAATCCAAGATTAGGGTTAGGGTTAGGGTTAGGGTTAGGGTTAGGGTTAGGGTTAGGGTTAGGGTTAGGGTTAGGGTTAGGGTTAGGGTTAGGATGAATGAACACTACAAGAACAATCCAAGATTAGGGTTAGGGTTAGGGTTAGGGTTAGGGTTAGGGTTAGGGTTAGGGTTAGGGTTAGGGTGAATGAAGACCGCAAGAACAATCCAAGAATAGGGTTAGGGTTAGGGTCAGGGTTAGGGTTAGGATTAGGGTTAGGGTTAGGGTTAGGGTTAGGGTTAGGGTTAGAGTGAATGAACACCGGAAGAACAATCCAAGAATAGGGTTAGGGTTAGGGTTAGGGTTAGGGTTAGGGTTAGGGTTAGGGTTAGGGTTAGGGTTAGGGTTAGGATGAATGAACACCACAAGAACAATCCAAGATTAGGGTTAGGGTTAGGGTTAGGGTTAGGGTTAGGGTTAGGGTTAGGGTTGGGGTTAGGGTTAGGGTTAGGGTTAGGGTTAGGGTTAGGTTTAGGGTTAGGGATAGGGTTAGGGTTAGGGTTAGGGTTAGGGTTAGGGTTAGGGTTAGGGTTAGGGTTAGGGTTAGGGTTAGGGTTAGGATGAATGAACACCGCAAGAACAATCCAAGATAAGGGTTAGTGTTTGTGTTTGTGTTTGTTTTTGTGTTTGTGTTAGGGTTAGGGTTAGGGTTAGGGTTAGGGTTAGGGTTAGGGTTAGGGTTAGGTTTAGGATGAATGAACACCGGAAGAACAATCCAAGATTAGGGTTAGGGTTAGGGTTAGGGTTAGGGTTAGGGTTAGGGTTAGGGTTAGGGTTAGGATGAATGAACACTACAAGAACAATCCAAGATTAGGGTTAGGGTTAGGGTTAGGGTTAGGGTTAGGGTTAGGGTTAGGGTGAATGAAGACCGCAAGAACAATCCAAGAAAATGTTAGGGTTAGGGTTAGGGTTAGGGTTAGGGTTAGGGTCAGGGTCAGGGTTAGGGTTAGGGTTAGGGTTAGGGTTAGGGTTAGGGTTAGGGTTAGGGTTAGGGTTAGGGTTAGGGTTAGGGTTAGGGTTAGGGTTAGGATGAATGAACACCACAAGAACAATCCAAGATTAGGGGTAGGGGTAGGGTTAGGGTTAGGGTTAGGGTTAGGGTTAGGGTTAGGGTTAGGGTGAATGAACACCGCAAGAACAATCCAAGATTAGGGTTAGGGTTAGGGTTAGGGTTAGGGTTAGGGTTAGGGTTAAGGTTAGGGTTAGGGTTAGGGTTAGGGTGAATGAACACCGCAAGAGCAATCCAAGATTAGGGTTAGGGTAAGGGTTAGGGTTAGGGTTAGGATTAGGGTTAGGGTTAGTTTTAGGGTTAGGGTTAGGGTTAGGGTTAGGGTTAGGGTAAGGGTTAGGATGAATGAACACCACAAGAACAATCCAAGATAAGGGTTAGTGTTAGTGTTAGTTTTAGTGTTAGGGTTAGGGTTAGGGTTAGGGTTAGGGTTAGGATGAATGAACACCGCAAGAACAATCCAAGATTAGGGTTAGGGTTAGGGTTAGGGTTAGGGTTAGGGTTAGGGTTAGGGTTACGGTTAGGGTTAGGGTTAGGTTTAGGATGAATGAACACCGCAAGAGCAATCCAAGATTAGGGTTAGGGTAAGGGTTAGGGTTAGGGTTAGGGTTAGGGTTAGGGTTAGGGTTAGGGTTAGTTTTAGGGTTACGGTTAGGGTTAGGGTTAGGGTTAGGGTTAGGGTTAGGATGAATGAACACCGCAAGAACAATCCAAGATAAGGGTTAGTGTTAGTGTTAGTGTTAGGGTTAGGGTTAGGGTTAGGGTTAGGGTTAGGGTTAGGGTTAGGTTTAGGTTTAGGTTTAGGATGAATGAACACCGCAAGAACAATCCAAGATTAGGGTTAGGGTTAGGGTTAGGGTTAGGGTTAGGGTTAGGGTGAATGAACACCGCAAGAACAATCCAAGATTAGGGTTAGGGTTAGGGTTAGGGTTAGGGTTAGGGTTAGGGTTAGGGTTAGGGTTAGGATGAATGAAAACCACAAGAACAATCCAAGATTAGGGTTAGGGTTAGGGTTAGGGTTAGGGTTAGGTTTAGGGTTAGGGTTAGGGTTAGGGTGAATGAACACCGCAAGAACAATCCAAGAATAGGGTTAGGGTTAGGGTTAGGGTTAGGGTTAGGGTGAATGAACAACGCAAGAACAATCCAAGCTTAGGGTTAGGGTTAGGGTTAGGGTTAGGGTTAGGGTTAGGGTTAGGGTTAGGGTTGGGGTTAGGGTTATGGTTAGGGTTAGGGTTAGGGTTAGGTTTAGGGTTAGGGATAGGGTTAGGGTTAGGGTTAGGGTTAGCGTTAGGATGAATGAACACCGCAAGAACAATCCAAGATAAGGGTTAGTGTTAGTGTTAGTGTTAGTGTTAGGGTTAGGGTTAGGGTTAGGGTTAGGGTTAGGGTTAGGGTTAGGGTTAGGTTTAGGATGAATGAACACCGCAAGAACAATCCAAGATTAGGGTTAGGGTTAGGGTTAGGGTTAGGGTTAGGATGAATGAACACTACAAGAACAATCCAAGATTAGGGTTAGGGTTAGGGTTAGGGTTAGGGTTAGGGTTAGGGTTAGGGTTAGGGTGAATGAACACCGCAAGAACAATCCAAGAATAGGGTTAGGGTTAGGGTTAGGGTTAGGGTTAGGGTGAATGAACACCGCAAGAGCAATCCAAGATTAGGGTTAGGGTAAGGGTTAGGGTTAGGGTTAGGGTTAGGGTTAGGGTTAGGGTTAGGGTTAGGGTTAGGGTTAGGGTTAGTTTTAGGGTTAGGGTTAGGGTTAGGGTTAGGGTTAGGGTTAGGATGAATGAACACCGCAAGAACAATCCAAGATAAGGGTTAGTGTTAGTGTTAGTTTTAGTGTTAGTGTTAGGGTTAGGGTTAGGGTTAGGGTTAGGATGAATGAACACCGCAAGAACAATCCAAGATTAGGGTTAGGGTTAGGGTTAGGGTTAGGGTTAGGGTTAGGGTTAGGGTTAGGTTTAGGATGAATGAACACCGCAAGAACAATCCAAGATTAGGGTTATGGTTGTGGTTAGGGTTAGGGTTAGGGTTAGGGTTAGGGTTAGGGTTAGGGTTAGGGTGAATGAACACCGCAAGAACAATCCAAGATTAGGGCTAGGGTTAGGGTTAGGGTTAGGGTTAGGGTTGGGGTTAGGGTTAGGGTTAGGGTTAGGGTTAGGGTTAGGGTTAGGGTTAGGGTTAGGGTTAGGGTTAGGGTTAGGGTTAGGGTTAGGGTTAGGATGAATGAACATCGCAAGAACAATCCAAGATAAGGGTTAGTGTAAGTGTTAGTGTTAGTGTTAGTGTTAGGGTTAGGGTTAGGGTTAGGGTTAGGGTTAGGGTTAGGGTTAGGGTTAGGGTTAGGGTTAGGGTTAGGGTTAGGGTTAGGGTTAGGTTTAGGATGAATGAACACCGCAAGAACAATCCAAGATTAGGGTTAGGGTTATGGTTAGGGTTAGGGTTAGGGTTAGGGTTAGGGTTAGGGTTAGGGTTAGGGTTAGGATTAGGGTTAGGGTTAGAGTTAGGGTTAGGGTTAGGGTTAGGGTGAATGAACACCGCAAGAACAATCCAAGAATAGGGTTAGGGTTAGGGTTAGGGTTAGGGTTAGGGTTAGGGTTAGGGTTAGGGTTGGGGTTAAGGTTGGGTTTAGGGTTAGGGTTAGGGTTAGGGTTAGGGTTAGGGTTAGGGTTAGGGTTAGGATGAATGAACACCGCAAGAACAATCCAAGATTAGGGTTAGGGTTAGGGTTAGGGTTAGGGTTAGGGTTAGGGTTAGGGTTAGGGTTAGGGTTAGGGTTAGGATGAATGAACACTACAAGAACAATCCAAGATTAGGGTTAGGGTTAGGGTTAGGGTTAGGGTTAGGGTTAGGGTTAGGGTTAGGGTGAATGAAGACCGCAAGAACAATCCAAGAATAGGGTTAGGGTTAGGGTCAGGGTTAGGGTTAGGATTAGGGTTAGGGTTAGGGTTAGGGTTAGGGTTAGGGTTAGAGTGAATGAACACCGGAAGAACAATCCAAGAATAGGGTTAGGGTTAGGGTTAGGGTTAGGGTTAGGGTTAGGGTTAGGGTTAGGGTTAGGGTTAGGGTTAGGGTTAGGGTTAGGGTTAGGGTTAGGGTTAGGGTTAGGATGAATGAACACCACAAGAACAATCCAAGATTAGGGGTAGGGTTAGGGTTAGGGTTAGGGTTAGGGTTAGGGTTAGGGTTAGGGTTGGGGTTAGGGTTAGGGTTAGGGTTAGGGTTAGGTTTAGGGTTAGGGATAGGGTTAGGGTTAGGGTTAGGGTTAGGGTTAGGGTTAGGATGAATGAACACCGTAAGAACAATCCAAGATAAGGGTTAGTGTTAGTGTTAGTGTTAGTGTTAGTGTTAGTGTTAGGGTTAGGGTTAGGGTTAGGGTTAGGGTTAGGGTTAGGTTTAGGATGAATGAACACCGCAAGAACAATCCAAGATTAGGGTTAGGGTTAGGGTTAGGGTTAGGGTTAGGGTTAGGGTTAGGGTTAGGGTTAGGGTTAGGTTTAGGATGAATGAACACCGCAAGAGCAATCCAAGATTAGGGTTAGGGTAAGGGTTAGGGTTAGGGTTAGGGTTAGGGTTAGGGTTAGGTTTAGGGTTAGGGTTAGGGTTAGGGTGAATGAACACCGCAAGAACAATCCAAGAATAGGGTTAGGGTTAGGGTTAGGGTTAGGGTTAGGGTGAATGAACAACGCAAGAACAATCCAAGCTTAGGGTTAGGGTTAGGGTTAGGGTTAGGGTTAGGGTTAGGGTTAGGGTTAGGGTTGGGGTTAGGGTTATGGTTAGGGTTAGGGTTAGGGTTAGGTTTAGGGTTAGGGATAGGGTTAGGGTTAGGGTTAGGGTTAGCGTTAGGATGAATGAACACCGCAAGAACAATCCAAGATAAGGGTTAGTGTTAGTGTTAGTGTTAGTGTTAGGGTTAGGGTTAGGGTTAGGGTTAGGGTTAGGGTTAGGGTTAGGGTTAGGTTTAGGATGAATGAACACCGCAAGAACAATCCAAGATTAGGGTTAGGGTTAGGGTTAGGGTTAGGGTTAGGATGAATGAACACTACAAGAACAATCCAAGATTAGGGTTAGGGTTAGGGTTAGGGTTAGGGTTAGGGTTAGGGTTAGGGTTAGGGTGAATGAACACCGCAAGAACAATCCAAGAATAGGGTTAGGGTTAGGGTTAGGGTTAGGGTTAGGGTGAATGAACACCGCAAGAGCAATCCAAGATTAGGGTTAGGGTAAGGGTTAGGGTTAGGGTTTGGGTTAGGGTTAGGGTTAGGGTTAGGGTTAGGGTTAGGGTTAGGGTTAGGGTTAGTTTTAGGGTTAGGGTTAGGGTTAGGGTTAGGGTTAGGGTTAGGATGAATGAACACCGCAAGAACAATCCAAGATAAGGGTTAGTGTTAGTGTTAGTTTTAGTGTTAGTGTTAGGGTTAGGGTTAGGGTTAGGGTTAGGATGAATGAACACCGCAAGAACAATCCAAGATTAGGGTTAGGGTTAGGGTTAGGGTTAGGGTTAGGGTTAGGGTTAGGGTTAGGTTTAGGATGAATGAACACCGCAAGAACAATCCAAGATTAGGGTTATGGTTGTGGTTAGGGTTAGGGTTAGGGTTAGGGTTAGGGTTAGGGTTAGGGTGAATGAACACCGCAAGAACAATCCAAGATTAGGGCTAGGGTTAGGGTTAGGGTTAGGGTTAGGGTTGGGGTTAGGGTTAGGGTTAGGGTTAGGGTTAGGGTTAGGGTTAGGGTTAGGGTTAGGGTTAGGGTTAGGGTTAGGGTTAGGGTTAGGGTTAGGGTTAGGGTTAGGGTTAGGGTTAGGATGAATGAACATCGCAAGAACAATCCAAGATAAGGGTTAGTGTAAGTGTTAGTGTTAGTGTTAGTGTTAGGGTTAGGGTTAGGGTTAGGGTTAGGGTTAGGGTTAGGGTTAGGGTTAGGGTTAGGGTTAGGGTTAGGGTTAGGGTTAGGGTTAGGTTTAGGATGAATGAACACCGCAAGAACAATCCAAGATTAGGGTTAGGGTTATGGTTAGGGTTAGGGTTAGGGTTAGGGTTAGGGTTAGGGTTAGGGTTAGGGTTAGGATTAGGGTTAGGGTTAGAGTTAGGGTTAGGGTTAGGGTTAGGGTGAATGAACACCGCAAGAACAATCCAAGAATAGGGTTAGGGTTAGGGTTAGGGTTAGGGTTAGGGTTAGGGTTAGGGTTAGGGTTGGGGTTAAGGTTGGGTTTAGGGTTAGGGTTAGGGTTAGGGTTAGGGTTAGGGTTAGGGTTAGGGTTAGGATGAATGAACACCGCAAGAACAATCCAAGATTAGGGTTAGGGTTAGGGTTAGGGTTAGGGTTAGGGTTAGGGTTAGGGTTAGGGTTAGGGTTAGGGTTAGGATGAATGAACACTACAAGAACAATCCAAGATTAGGGTTAGGGTTAGGGTTAGGGTTAGGGTTAGGGTTAGGGTTAGGGTTAGGGTGAATGAAGACCGCAAGAACAATCCAAGAATAGGGTTAGGGTTAGGGTCAGGGTTAGGGTTAGGATTAGGGTTAGGGTTAGGGTTAGGGTTAGGGTTAGGGTTAGAGTGAATGAACACCGGAAGAACAATCCAAGAATAGGGTTAGGGTTAGGGTTAGGGTTAGGGTTAGGGTTAGGGTTAGGGTTAGGGTTAGGGTTAGGGTTAGGGTTAGGGTTAGGGTTAGGGTTAGGGTTAGGGTTAGGATGAATGAACACCACAAGAACAATCCAAGATTAGGGGTAGGGTTAGGGTTAGGGTTAGGGTTAGGGTTAGGGTTAGGGTTAGGGTTGGGGTTAGGGTTAGGGTTAGGGTTAGGGTTAGGTTTAGGGTTAGGGATAGGGTTAGGGTTAGGGTTAGGGTTAGGGTTAGGGTTAGGATGAATGAACACCGTAAGAACAATCCAAGATAAGGGTTAGTGTTAGTGTTAGTGTTAGTGTTAGTGTTAGTGTTAGGGTTAGGGTTAGGGTTAGGGTTAGGGTTAGGGTTAGGTTTAGGATGAATGAACACCGCAAGAACAATCCAAGATTAGGGTTAGGGTTAGGGTTAGGGTTAGGGTTAGGGTTAGGGTTAGGGTTAGGGTTAGGATGAATGAACACTACAAGAACAATCCAAGATTAGGGTTAGGGTTAGGGTTAGGGTTAGGGTTAGGGTTAGGGTTAGGGTTAGGGTTAGGGTTAGGGTTAGGGTTAGGGTTAGGGTTAGGGTGAATGAACACCGCAAGAACAATCCAAGAATAGGGTTAGGGTTAGGGTTAGGGTTAGGGTTAGGGTGAATGAACACCGCAAGAGCAATCCAAGATTAGGGTTAGGGTAAGGGTTAGGGTTAGGGTTAGGGTTAGGGTTAGGGTTAGGGTTAGGGTTAGGGTTAGGGTTAGGGTTAGGGTTAGGATGAATGAACACCGCAAGAACAATCCAAGATAAGGGTTAGTGTTAGTGTTAGTTTTAGTGTTAGTGTTAGGGTTAGGGTTAGGGTTAGGGTTAGGATGAATGAACACCGCAAGAACAATCCAAGATTAGGGTTAGGGTTAGGGTTAGGGTTAGGGTTAGGGTTAGGGTTAGGGTTAGGGTTAGGGTTAGGGTTAGGGTTAGGGTTAGGGTTAGGGTTAGGGTTAGGGTTAGGTTTAGGATGAATGAACACCGCAAGAACAATCCAAGATTAGGGCTAGGGTTCGGGTTAGGGTTAGGGTTAGGGTTAGGGTTAGGGTTAGGGTTAGGGTGAATGAACACCGCAAGAACAATCCAAGAATAGGGTTAGGGTTAGGGTTAGGGTTAGGGTTAGGGTTAGGGTGAATGAACAACGCAAGAACAATCCAAGCTTAGGGTTAGGGTTAGGGTTAGGGTTAGGGTTAGGGTTAGGGTTAGGGTTAGGGTTAGGGTTGGGGTTAGGGTTATGGTTAGGGTTAGGGTTAGGGTTAGGGTTAGGTTTAGGGTTAGGGATAGGGTTAGGGTTAGGGTTAGGGTTAGCGTTAGGATGAATGAACACCGCAAGAACAATCCAAGATAAGGGTTAGTGTTAGTGTTAGTGTTAGTGTTAGTGTTAGTGTTAGGGTTAGGGTTAGGGTTAGGGTTA